>NW_007728992.1:10757-14684 GCF_000696425.1 Galeopterus variegatus | reverse complement strand
TTTCCTTATCCACTCATCAGATGATGGACATTTTGGCTGGTTCCAGCTCTTGGCTATTGTACATAGAGCTGCAATAAACACTGGAGTACAGGTATCCATTAGGCATGATGATTTCCATTCTTCTAGGTATCAGTGGGATCACTGGGTCATATGGTAGAGATCTGTCTGTAATTGAGGAACCTCCATATCATTTTCCATAAAGGCTGCACCGTTTTGCAGTTCCACCAACAGTGGATGAGAGTTCCTTTTTCTCCGCAACCTTTCCAACCCTTATTGTTCTCAGTCTTTTGGATGGTAGCCATCCTAACTGGAGTGAGATGGTATCTCAGTGTGGTTTTGATTTGCATTTCCCAGATGCTGAGTGATACTGAGCACTTTTTCATGTGTCTGTTGGCCATTCGTATATTTTCCTTTGAGAAATGTCTGTTCAGCTCCTTTGCCCATTTTTTAATTGGGTTATTTGTTTTTTTGTTGTAAAGTTGTTTGGGTTCCTTGTATATTCTGGATATTAATCCTTTGTCAGATGTATATTTAGCAAATATTTTCTCCCACTCTGTTGGTTGTTTTTTTACTCTGTTGATTGTTTCTTTTGCTGTGCAGAAGCTTTTTAGTTTGATATAATCCCATTTGTTTATTTTACCTTTAGTTGCCTGTACTTTTGGGGTCCTATTCATGAATTCTGTACCCACTCCTGGAGTGTTTCCCTTATGTTTTCTTTAAGGAGCTTTGTTGTTTCAGGGTGTATATTTAATTCTTTAATCCATTTTGAGTGGATTTTGGTATACAGTGAAAGATACGGGTCTAGTTTCATTCTCCTACATATGATCAGCCAGTTTTCCCAGCACCATTTGTTGAAAAGGCAGTCTCTTCCTCAGTATGTAGACTTGCTGCCTTTGTCAAAGATCAGATGGCTGTAGGCATCTGGGTTAATTTCTGTGTTCTCTATTCTGTTCCATTGTTCTGAGTGTCTGTTTTTATGCCAGTACCATGCTGTTTTGGTTATTATAGCTTTGTAATATAGTTTAAAGTCAGGTAGTGTTATGCCACCAGCTTTATTTTTTTTGCTCAGGATTGCTTTGGCTATGAGTGGTCTTTTGTTGTTCCATATAAATGTATGGATAGCTTTTTCTGTCTCAGAAAAATGTCATTGGAATTTTGATGGGGATTGCATTGAATTTTTAGATCACTTTGGGTTATACGGACATTTTCACAATGTTAATTCTCCCAGTCCAAGAGCATGGGATATCTTTCCATCTTCTTGTGTCCTCTTTAATTTCTCTCAACAGCGGTTTGTAGTTCCCTTCATAGAGATTTTTCACATCCTTGGTCAGCTTTATTCCTAAATATTTTATTTTTTTCTGTGGAGATTGTAAATGGACTAGCTTTCTTGATTTCTTTTTCTGCATGTTCACTGTTGGAGTGTAGAAATGCTACTGATTTTTTTGTGTTGATTTTGTACCCTGCAACTTTGCTGAAATCGTTTATCAACTCTAGGAGTTTTTATAGAAGCTTTAGGCTGTTCAATATATAGGATCATATCATCTGCAAAAAGGGACAGCTTGTCTTCATCCTTTCCAATCTGGACTCCCTTTATTTCCTTCTCTTCTCTGATTGCTCTGGCTAGTACTTCCAACACTATGTTGAATAGGAGTGGTGAGAGTGGGCTTCCTTGTCTACTTCCTGTTTTTAAGGGAAAAGCTTTCAGCTTTTCCACATTCAGGATGATATTGGCAGTGGGCTTATCGTATATAGCTTTAATTAGGTTGAGATACTTTCCGTCTATGCCTAACTTGTAGAGAGTCTTTATCATGAAAGGACATTGAATTTTGTCAAATGCTTTTTCGGTGTCAATAGAGATGATCATGTGGTTTTTGTCTCTGCTTTTATTAACATAGTGTATCACATTTATTGACTTGCATATGTTGAACCAACCTTGCATCCCTGGGATGAATCCCACTTGATTGTGGTGTATAATTCTGTGTATGTGTCGCTGTATTCTGTTAGCTAGTATTTTAATGAGGATTTTTGCATCTATATTCATCAAGGATATTGGCCTGTAGTTTTCCATTTTTGATGCATCTTTGCCTGGTTTTGGTATCAGGGTGATATTTGCCTAATAGAATGAGTTTGGGAGAATGGCCTCCGTTTCAATCTTTTGGAACAGTTTGTACAGAATTGATATCAGTTCATCTTTGAAGATTTGGTAGAACTCTGCCGTGAACCCATCTGGTCCTGGGCTTTTCTTCGTTGGGAGCCTTTTGATAACAGCTTCAATCTCTTTTATCGTTATTGGTCTGTTCAGATTTTCTATATCTTCTGGCTCAGTTTTGGTAATTTGTATGCATCCAGAAATTTACCCATTTCCTCCAGATTTTCAACTTTGTTGGCATGTAGATGTTTATAGTAGTTTCTAATGATTCCTTGTATTTCTGGGGTGTCAGTTGTAATATCACATTTTTCGTTTCTAATTTTTGTTATTTGGGTCTTCTCTCTTTTCTTAGTTAGTCTTGCTAAACGTTTGTCGATTTTATTAATCTTTTCAAAGAACCAACTTTTTGTTTCATTGATCTTTTGTATTGTTTTTCATGTTTCTATTTCATTTAGTTCCGCTCTGATCTTAATTATTTCTTTCCGTCTACTAACTTTAGGTTTGGATTGTTCTTGTTTTTCTAGATCTTTAAGGTGAAGTGTTAGGTTATTTATTTGCCATCTTTCCATTCTTCTGAAGTAAGCATTTACTGCAATAAATTTCCCCCTTAAAACTGCTTTTGTAGTATCCAACAGGTTTTGGTATGATGTGTCATTATTTTCATTAGTTTCAAGAAATGTTTTGATTTCCTATTTAATTTCTTCTTGGACCCACATGTCATTAAATAGAATGTTGTTTAATTTCCATGAGTTTGTATAGTTTTCAGAATTTTGTTTATTATTGATTTCTAATTTTAATCCATTGTGATCAGAAAAATACATGGGATAATTCCAATTTTTTTTGTTAATTTTGAATTTGTTAAGCCTTGCTTTGTGACCTAACATGTGGTCTATCCTGGAGAATGTTCCATATGCTGATGAGAAGAATGAATATTCTGAGGTCGTTGGGTGGAATGTTCTATAGATATATTCCAAATCCAATTGGTATAAAGTATTGTTTAGATCTTGTGTTTCTTTGCTGATTTTTTGCCTAGATGATCTGTCCAACGATGAAAGTTGGGTGTTCAGGTCCCCCACTATTATGGTGTTAGTGTCTATTTCTTTTTTTAGATCTAATAGTGTTTGCTTTGTAAATCTGGCTGCTCCAACATTAGGTGCATATGTATTTAGGATTGTTATGTCTTCTTGGTGGATAGATCCTTTTATCATTATATATTGGCCATCTTTATCTCTTTTAGTGGTTTTTGCTTTAAAGTCTGTTTTATCTGATATAAGAATAGCTACTCCAGCTTGTTTTTCATGTCTACTTGCATGATATATCTTTTTCCATCCTTGCACTCTTAGTCTATGTGTGTCTTTACAGGTCAAGTGAGTCTCTTGGAGACAGCATATTGTTGGGTCCATCTTTTTAAACCAGCCAGTCAGTCTGTGTCTTTTGAATGAGGAATTTAGTTCCTTTCTATTCAGAGTTACTATTGAAAGGTGTTGATTTACTCCTAGCATTATACTGATTTTTGTTTAGATGTCTTAAGTATCTTTTGTTCCTTTCTTTCAAATTTTCTGTTTGTCTTCTGTATTTGCTGGTTTCTTGGGGTGATAGATACATTTTTTTTTTCTCTCTTTTATTAGCATTTCTGTTTTGCTGGTAGGTATTGTTCTTTCTCATGTATTCATGGTAGTGATGGTTGTTTTTGTGGTATCAAACCCAGTACTTCCTTGAGAATTTCTTGTATGGCTGGTCATGTGGTAGTGAATTCCCGCAATTTGCCCTTCATTATG
>NW_007728992.1:0-9851 GCF_000696425.1 Galeopterus variegatus | reverse complement strand
TGTACATTTCTTCTTTCAGATCCTGTATGGTTTTATCTCATTTCATTGTGTTGTTTCACTGAATTTTCTTGTATCTCATTTAGTTTCCTTAGAAAAGTTACTCTAAATTCCTTGTCTGTCATTTCAAAGACTTCCTGTTCTATAGGATCTAGCACTTGTAAGTTATTAATTTCCTTTGGTGGTGATGTACTTTCTTGATTTTTCATATTTCTGGTTTCTTTCGTTTGGTGTTTTGTCATTGTGGCAGGGGGTATCACAGTTCATTCATTTCACCCTGATGTCTGGCTTCAATCCTGAAGGGTCTGCTGCTTCTGGACAGTAGAAACTAGCCTGGACTGGAAGTCCTGCCCCACCTGCCTTCACGGATGGTCAGTGGTGTGGGAGTCCAGAGCCTCTCAAGTCACTCACAGAGACAGACAGCCTGGGCCAGAAATCCCGCCCTCCCTGTGTTCACCAGCTTGTCTGCGTTGGGGCTTGGGAACCCAGAGCCTTTCAGGTCACTCACGGAGACAGGATGGCCTGGGCCAAAATTCCTGCCCCATCAGCCTTCACCAACTTATTTGGCTCGGGGCTTGGGAACCCAGGCCTCTCAGGTGGCTCATGGAGAGGGACCACCTGTGCTGGAAGTCCCACCCCACCTGCATTCACCAGCTTGTCTGGCTTGGGGCTTGGGAACCCAGAGCCCTTCAGGTCACTCATGGAGACAGGATGGCCTGTGCTGGAAGTTCTGCCCCAGCCCCGCCTGCCTTCTCTGGCCAGCAGGCTCAGGGCATGTGAGCCCAAAAGCTCTAAAGTCTCTCTACAAAATAGGGAGCAACCTGAACTGGGGTCCCATGGTGGACAGCTCCTTCTGTTCCAGCACAGATTTTGGGTCCTCTGTTGCTGCTCCTCAAAAGCTGCAAATTGGTCACTCTAAAGATTCTGTAATTGGCCTCATCAGCATTTGTAGCAAAATCCATCCAAAATACATCTAACAAGGTCTGGGATTCTGTTTTCCCTGGGTTCTCTGGATGGCAACCATAACTTTCCGAGGTCTTCACAGGCCAGCTAACTCCAATATATGACTCTGAGCACAACCAGAGTTGACGCCTTTGTAAGTCACTTTGTAAGTCAAACTGTGTCTCTTCTGCTCCAAACACTTCAGAGGTACCCCATTTCTTTCACAGTCAAAGCCAGACTCCTTACACTGACATGCCAGGCCCTAGAAAATCTCTCCTGGGCACCTCTTTAGCCTCCCTCTGCTCCTGCCACAACAGCCTCCTTGCTGTTCCACAAACAAGCCATGTACACTCCAACCTCAGGGCCTTTGCACTTGCTGTTTTAGTGCCTGCAATGCTCTTTGCCCCAGGCATCAAAATGGTTCCTCCCAGACCTCCTGCAAGGTTTTGTTTAAATGTCACCTTCTCATGAGGCTCCACTGACCAGTCTGTTTAATACTGTAGCTGCTTGGGCACTCCCGAGCCCTCCTCTACCTTCTCATAGTTCTCATCTCATCACCTTCCAACATACCATCCAGTTTATTTACTTATGTTTGTCATATTGCCATGTCATGTATTCATTTCTTATGTTTATTTATGTACATATTGTGAGGGTAGAGATTCTTGTCAATTTTGTTTACAGCTGCACCCTCTGCACCTAGAACAGAGCCTGACACACACAGCAAATACCTAGTAAATATTTGTAGAATAAATACACATATTAACATAGCTCTGTCTTGGTGCAAATCAAAATCTGCAATTGGGAGATGTGGTTGACAAGAAAGGAATAGAAAATAGTCCGGAGCAACTAGAAGCACCCATACAAAGTCAGATCAAGGAAACCAGCATTCCAAGAGAAGACAGGAAATTAATGATCTGGATTTGTGCTAGAGCTTTCCCATCCTGATGAGTAAACACATTCTCGAGTGCTCTCTAGGCAAGAGTTATCACAACCATTCAATGGATGGGGAAACTAAGTCCCAGAAATGGCCAGTCCAGTACCTCTTATGGTGCTACTAAATGACCCAGAGTCTTATACTCTGGCTTGAGGCCCTATAGCCTGAAAGAAAGCAGGCTCGTATTCCAAACAGGCTGCCACTGGGATCGCTGTATGTTTTCTTCCACCTTCAACTTTCTGTTGATTGTGTCTTTCCTCCTCAGCTGCTCTTTTGCTCTGTGGCTTTCACAAGCACTCTCTCACCTACGGGTGGGCACTTTTCAGAATAAGACTACCGTGCTGTTGAAAGCAGGTGAAAGGACTTAATATGAAAGTGAATGAACAGTTAGGTCCAGGCAATGTTCCCTTCCTTTTATATGTCTCAACCCTCACATTCAAGGGATGCCCGGGGGATGAGGGAATCAATTCTCTGTCCCTAAGTCAGCTAAAAATGGTTCTTTTCCTCTCCTACTGAATAATTAGAAAGTGATTTTGAAAATGCAATGCAAAACAAAGAAGTTTTTTTTTTTTTTCCTCGCTTCTAGCCATGAAAATATCCCCCGCCAGAGCCTGATTAATGTTAAATATGACCTTTTGCAAAGTTTCTTGGCAGGTTAATTTATGATACTTCCAGATTCTAATGTATCAGGCAATGGCTGTTTATGTGTTTGATGAAGTATTCCTTGTCCAGAGTTGATATGTTTTACCAGAACTTCTGCAGCTCACTTCCGCTTTCTTTCTCTTGCTCATTCAATCTCTCTTTTACTCTAACTTTGTGCTTGGGTATTTAATCAATCTTACTTGGAAGAAAACATGAATATATTTATGAACTCTCAGTCCCTAAGTTGTCATGCATGCTTTATTAGCTTATTACTGTATCTCCAAGATAATTCTTCCCTCTCATCTCCCTACACCTGTGTTTTTGAGTTCAGGGAGATCTCAGCTCAACCAAAATTACTTTTAATGTTTGGTTTGCTACAAGAGCTGCTTTGAGGGTTTCTGTCTTAAACAGGTATATCTTCTCTTTGCATCCTTATGCCTCTGCCTTCGTTCTCGCCTGTCTCAGAAAGAGAAATCTAGTGAACTAGACTTGAGCCCCAAGAGGTTGTTTCAGCCCAAGAATATAACTAAGCTTAATTAGCATGTAAATACATTTATGGAGAAGAGGCCACAAATAGGTAGCAGGGATACAGCGGACTCAGGAGGTATTTCACCCTTAGAAGTATGTCACAGAAGTCAACTATTGCTTACATGAAAGTTCCAGGATATCAGAGATTTGGGCCTTTCTTTTTCAGAAACTATAAAGGTGCTTGGCACACAGTAGGTGCTTGATTTCTATGGAAAGAAAGAAGAAAAGTGAGATAGCAAGGGACAGAAGGAGTCAGGAAGACCATACTTTCTTCTACAATTACCCTCAAATCCTTTATCAAAGATCTAGAGACAAGAGTTTGCACCCACAAGGTGATTTTTAGAATTTTATAATAGAGGCCCAGGGAGCTGCTGGAATCACCTTAACTACCACTACCTGAGAAGCTGTTATAGGTGCTAAGAACACCGGTCCCCAGCCCTGCAGCTCCCTCTACGCTGTCAAACTTGGTGTGTGCATCTGGACCAGCACCTTTGAATGCCTCCTGAATGGCCTCACCTGAAACGTGAGGATGGGAATGGGCTGGCGGCCACAGCAGCACAGGAGGATCCCCAAGCTGCAGCAAAGGCCCGTGGAGGCAGGAGAACATGGAGTGGTGAATAGGCCAGCCAGAGCTATGTGCTTTCTCGAGAAATATTCTTCAGCCTGGGAGAAGAGCAGGAAAAAGGGGACAATGAATTCATCCAAGGTTAGGAGTCAACTGAGTAGGTGCAGCATGAGCTCAGGAGGACAAAAAAGCAGGTAGAGACAGAACGAACACAGCATCCAGGCTGTAGACAGAGGTGGGGAAGCCACGGGCTGCATGCTCTGGCATCATTTGGTCTACAGGCTTTATTTTATATTCTGGAATATGTAAATCATTGATGAGATGTTTTCTTTTCTAGCCATTAGGGCATCAGTTACGTACGTCTCAACTTTTTTGTCCTCCCAAGGAGAAAACTGAATGGAGCTGGGCAGAGCTTCCACTCACATTACACACCATTGGTGGCTACTTACACAGTGTGACAGTTGCATTCCAGGACTCTAGAGAGGTGAACCTCACTTGTGAGACAAAGAGACAGATGTCACCTCTATAGTGCAATTTGAAGGGCAGAGGGAAAGCTGTGTAGCCTCCCTACCCCATGCCTTCTGTCAGCCTGCCATAGTGCCTGAGATTTCCCTATTATTCATTGCTTACGTTTGCTGTACAGAAATATTAATAAAGCACAAATGTCATTGGAGGGGAATCATGCTGCAGAGGCAGTACAGAAAACCTGAAAGTCAGAGCAAGCTGGGTTCAGACCCCAGCTCTCACTCCATAGCAGTGTGATAGTTGGCAAATTACTTACCATCCCAAAGACTCTGTATCTCAATTTATAAAAATGTCAACTCCACCAACTTTGCAGGGTCACCAGAAGGTCGGTTTGACTGACATGTATAGAGTCTGGAGACTGACACATATGGGGGGCTCAGTGAGTGTTCGTTCTTTTTGCATCTCTCCATATGAAAACTGGAATGATGGGAAATCCTGGACAAGAGTCAAGAGCCATGGGTTCTAGTCCGTGCTCTTCCACTAATGAGTTGTGTGACCTTGCTAAGGTCCCTCTATGACTCAGGGCTCCCAATATGTTCCAGGAACTGTTCATCTGCTTGCATAATGAATAAATTGATAAGCATGTGTGAAATAGCAGTAAGTAATAGGCAGATAATTAAAATGTAGTCTTATGAAGGAGAGGTCCTGGGTGGCTGCTTTAGATGAAGTACTCAGGGAAGACTGTGTGAGGAGGAGAATTTTATACTGAGGCCTCCAATGACAGGAAGGAACCAGCCATCAGGGAAGATGCTGTACAGGCAGAGAACACAGCAAATGCAAAGGCTCCCTCAAAAGAAGCAAGCAAGGATGGCTTCTAAAGTCCTTCCCAGGTCCAGCCGTCCTCACTTATGCTCTCTGTGGTCAGGACATGACTTTTATGTGTGACACTGGGATAAGTTAAATGGCAGTTCTTTCATGGGCTGAGTACTGTCCCTAAGAGGTGGAGAGAGATGCAGTTAAGATGCAGTTAGACTTGTTCTGCTCAGGTCCAACTAAGCAAGGGAAAATCAGAACCAAGACTAGAAAGAGAAAAGTACAGCTAAAAGAGCAAAGAAAAGTCGGGTGGCGGGCTAAAAGAGAAATTATAGAGGCTGGGGCCAGCTTTCTCCCAAAGTGCCCAGCAGGCCCCTATCATAAGACCTGCAGAAACAATAGTGGAAATTGGTTGCTTGGACATTTGGTTGCTTTTCTGGAGCCCCTTCACTGAAGCTGAAAAAAGGCAGAAAGAAACTCCTTGGATAAACATAGAAATAAGGATCTGAGATAGGAATATTCTGGTCTCAGATGATAGAATAGAGATATTCATTCATTCACTTGTTCATTCACTAATTACTCAACAAGTATTTATTGAGGGCTCACTCTTATTGGCCCTGTTCTCATTGCTGAGGCTACATTGTTGAGCAAAACAGATAAAAGTCCCTAGAAAAATCTTTACAATCTAGTAGGTGAGATAAACAGGTATTGAGAGGCCAAGGTCTTTAACCTGGACAAGTTTAGACCCTTCAATTCCTCTAAATATTGAGTGTCTAAGCTGTGCCAAGTCCTGAGTCAGTTGCTGGGCACTCTGCTGACCACACCTGGGCATGCAAACATATAATAATGTACATTTATAGAGAGTACTGCCCTCAAAGCACTGGGCTCGTTTCATCCTCATGCCAGTGTACAAGCTCACAAAGGTGAAGGGGTTTGCTCAGGCTCACCCTGCTGAGAGCCTGGACTCCAGCCCAGGTTGCCTTGGATTCAATGCCCCCCCAAAACTTAATCCCCACTGTAACTGTTGAGGCTGAGAAATCCTATTATGGTAATTGAATCATGGCGACTTGAAGAGGCAATTAGAATGTAGGACCATGCTGAAGTGAATGGATTAATAATGGTGGTCAGGGGCATGGTTCTGAGGGCTTTAAAAGGAAAGTGCATGAGAGGTTAGTCTCTCTCTTCTCCACCATTTTCTGCCATGTGAGACCCCTGGGTCACTGTTGCCACCACCAAGACCTTCACCAGCTGCTTTCCCTGGACTTTGGACTTCCCAGCCTCTGAAACCTTAAGAAATAAATTTTGTTTTCTTTATAAATCATCCAGCTTCAGGTATGTATGCTATAAACAATAGAAACAGGCCAATACCCGGGTCATCTTGCAGTCGGGTGCTCTTCCAGCTACATCACTTTGTTACTTAGTACAGCAGCTGTTGTCATTCTGTTGAATTAACCTATATAAACCCTCCCAGACTTTATATTGGAAGCAAGGGTGTGAAGAGGCAGGAGCTGAGAAAATTCACTCTGTTAATGTGTGGCAGCAGCTGCTCGGGATTCCCAGGTTCCCAGGGTAGCATGCAGGGTCGGTAGTGTCAGCACCTGTTGGCAGCAACAATGGTGTCTTCACTGCCTTAGTTTTGTTGCACAATTTTGAACATTGTTCCTAGGTATGTAGCTTACAGGTACTCCAGGCCTCCTGAAGATATTCTGAACTACCCAATATTCATTTTAGTAAATTCCTTTTTTGCTTAAATTAACCTGATTTGGTTTCTGTTGCCTAAAACTAGGAATCATGACTGCTACACTTACAAAATCCTTTGTCCCCATTTACCAGAAGGATAAGCTAGGTTTTCTACAGCTCAAAGAACATTCCTTTATGACCTACAAGAACGCTGTTTTTTTCCTTGCTCACAGTATGTGCATCCCAGGTTGACTAAATTTTATCACAATAAATTTTAAAACATTTTGAACCAAATGAAAATGCAACTTATCAAAATTTGTGGGATACAGCAAAAGCAGAATTTAGAAGGAAATTTATAACATTGAATACACATATTAGAAAAGAAGAAAGACCTAAAATTAATAATCTAAACTGCCACCTTTGGAAATTAAAGAAAAGACTGTAACACAAACCTAAAGATGCATAATTAAAGAAATAATAAAATTAGAACAGAAATCAATGAAATTAAAAACAGGAAATTAATAGAGAATATCAACAAAATCAAAAGATGGTTTTTTCAAAAAATAAAAACAATGATAAACCTCTAGTTAGACTACAAATTACTAATACTAAAAATGAAAGAGGAACTATTTCTGCTGATCCCACAGACATTAAAGCATAATAAAGGAATATAATGAACAACCCTGTGCCTACCAATTTGATAATGTGTATGAAATGGACCAATTTTTGACAGATATCAACTACCAAAACTCATACAAGGAGAAATAGATAATATGAAGAGGCCTATATCCACTAAAGAAATTGAATCAATAATTAATGGACTTTCAAAAAATAGATAAATAACAGTTCCAGACGGTTTCACTAGTGAATTCTACCAAACATTTAAGGAAGAAATGATACCAATTCTCTATCACCTTTTCCAGAAAATAGAAGCAGAGGGAACACTTCCTAACTCATTCTTTGAAGTCAGCATTGCCCTAATACCAAAACCAGATAAAGACATTACAAAAAAGGAAAAAAACACAGACCAATATTGCTCATTAACATAAATGCAAAAATCCTCAACAAAATATTGGCAAATCAAATTCAACAACATAGAAAAAGAATTATACAACATGACTAAATGAAACTTATTGCAGGTATGCAAGGCTGGTTTGACATTGAAAAATCAATTCATGCAATCCATCACATCAACAGACTAAAGAAAAAAAATATATGATCATATCAGCAGATATAGAAAAAACATTTGACAGAATCCAACACCCATTAATGGTAAAAATATTAGTAAATAAACAAACCTCAGCAAACTAGAAATAGAAGGAAATTCCTTTACCTTGATAAAGAAAGCCTACAAAATCCTACAGCTAATGTTATATTAAAAAGGAGAGACTAGGTGATTTCCCGCAAAGATCGGGAATAAGGAAAAGAGGTCTTCTCTTACCACTCCAACATTGTACTGGAAGTTCTAGCTAATGCAATAAGACAAGAAAAGGACTTAAAATTTAAATAGGTAAGGAAAGGAAAAATACAACAAGTCTATGTTGAAAATCCCAAAGAATTGACAAAAAACAAAAACAAAAACAAAAAAAACCTCCTGGAGCTAACAAGCAATTACAGCAAGATTGCAGAATACAAGGTTAATATACAAAAGTTAATTGCTTTCCTACATACCTGCAATGAACAGCTGGAATATGAAATTAAAAACATTGTTATCTATATAAGCACAAAAAAAATTAAAATACTTAGGAGCAAATCTAAAAAAATAATTAGAGAATCCATATGAGGAAAACTATACAACTCTAATGAAAGAAACCAAAGATCTAAATAAATAGAAATATATTCTATGTTCCTGAATAGGAAGACTCAATATTGTTAGATGTCAATTATTCCCAAGTTTACCTATAGATTGTATGCAATCATAATCAAAATTTTAGCAAGTTATTTTATGGATATCAACAAAATGATTCTAAAGTTTACATGAAAAGGCAAGACAGACACAGAATAGCCAACACAATACTGGAGAAGAACAAAGTCAAGAGAGTGACATTACCTGACTTTAAAACTAGTATAAAGTATGGTAATCATGAAAGCATGGTATTGAAGGAAGAACAGACAAATAGATCAATGAAATATAACAGAGTCCAAAATAGACCCACACTATACGTGCCACCTATCTTTGACAAAGGAGCAAAGGAAATTTAATGAGGAAATGATAATCTTTTCAACAAATGATCCTGAAATAATTGGACATCCTTATTCAAAAAAAATATTTTAGATACAGACTTTCATTCTACTTTTCACAAAAAAAAATTAACTCAAAATGTATCAAAGACCTGGGGCCGGCCTGGTGGCACACTGCGCTAGTGCGCCGCTTGGGAAGCGCGGCAGCGCTCCTGCCGAGGGTTCGGATCCCACATACAGACTGGTTCCCGCTCACTGGCTGAGCGAGGCGCGGGGGCAACACCGAGGGTTGCGATCCCGTTGCCGGTCCTGGTCCGGTACGGGGGCGACACGGAGGGTTGCAATCCGTTGCCGGACACGGAAAAAAGACAAAAAAAAAAAAAAAAGTATCAAAGACCTAAATGTAAAACTCTGAAACTTCTAGAAGATAATGTAGAAGAAAATCTAAGAGATATTGGGTTTGGAGATGAGTGTTCAGATACAACACCAAAAGTGCAATACAGGAAAGGAAAAAGAATTGATAAAATCAAACATTTCTATTTGCAAAAGATAATGTCAAAGAGAATGAAAAGTCGAGCAACAGAATGGGAGGATATTTTCACAAAACACATATCTGATAAAGGCCTTGTATCCAAAATATAAAAAGAACTTAAAATTCAAAATAACAAAACAAACAACCCAATTTTAAAATGAGCAGAGATGGTAAACGAGCATATGAAAAGATGCTTGACATCACATGTCATCAGGGAATTACACATTAAAATAACAATGGGCTCTCTGCTCTGCCATTTTCTACCACGTGAGACCCCTGCATTGCTGTAAAGCTACCACCAGAGAGAACCCTCACTAGTTTTGTTCCCTGGACTATGGACTTCTCAGCCTCTGAAACTAATCTTGCTCTTGTCGATTGACTGCATTTCCAAGAGCAACAAAGGACGAATAAATCTTTCAACAACGATCCTACATCGACAAACAAGCGGCAGCAGGTTCGAGGTTTTGGGGCCGACACTGAAGAGGTCTCCTGAAAGCGCCCAAGCCCAGCTGCGGGAATGAACGAGCGATCAGCCCAGTCATCAAAGGCACGGAAAGCCAGCAAAGGTTTCC
>NW_007728991.1:249102-264553 GCF_000696425.1 Galeopterus variegatus | reverse complement strand
TTCCAGGCCAGGCACAGGGCTCCCTTTCCAAATCTGGGCCTGTTACAAAAACATCTACCATTCCTGCCCAGCAGGCTTGGAAGTCAGCATTCAGACAACTGAGGAGTGTGGACACCTGGATTTTAACTCACACTGTAGTCAAAATGAGGTATGTTTGTCTGGGATCACTTTTGTGTGGTGAATGCAGTTACATCTTTACCACTGTTCCAGATGGCCAAAGACTGCCACGTAAACAATCGTGTGCACCTAACACCATTTTGCCACCCAGCAGTCACTAATCACCTTTGAGTGCCCTTGGAATTAAGCCAAGTTTCTTAAACTTTGTGGGCTATCTTTTTAAATCTCTGGTTCTCCCTTATAAAAAAAAGGCCCAACCATCCCCTTAAGCCCCTTGAAGCCTTCCCGTGCACCCCAGGTTAAGCAGCCCTTTGTTGCTCTGTGGCATCTGAGCTTCCTGATGGGTCCTTTATAACTAGGTGAAAACTCAATTTGGTTGTCACTTAAAGATTATCCCCTCAGAAGGAAATGTTGTATGGCTCTTTAGGGATGAGGGAACAGAGGCTTTAGGAAGGTAGCAGTTAAGGGGATAATCTTCCATTTATCCCAAGTCTTAGAGGGAATGTGGAAGACGACGTGCGATATGCCTTTCAGTGTGAGAGAAAAGCCCAGGACTCAGCTCCTGTGGAACAGGAAGCACCAGGCCGGGGGTGTGTCCAAGACTGCTTTGAGGGCTCTTCCTTTGGCCTAGGGCAAGGGGTTGAACTCAGGGTCCACATCAGGAACAGCTCTGGTGCTTTAAAAATATACATACAGATGTTAGTTTCTGTGTTCCCCTAAATCAGAATCTATGGAGAAAGAGTCCTGGGCCCCCAAATTCCCCAACTGAACTCAAATGGAGACTTTGTGACCTCTAGGCCTTGTCCCCTGATCCCACCATGTCCCTCAACAGCACATTAGCAGTGCTGGCCTTGGAAATGATGAGGACAAGGAGCCAGGAGACTGCTTCCGGGCAGGGTTTGGCCTGAGGACCACCTCGGATCTAGGCCCATTCTTGCTGCAGTGGTGACACCAGGCTGCGGCAGAGATCAGGGTGGCTTCCACAGTGCCTGCTGGTTCCATGTGCAGGCTACCACCAAGAGCAGATGTGCAACAGCAAGCTCCAGACAGTGTCATGGACAGAGAACAGCAGGAGCCGAAATTCTCATAATTTTAATGGTCGATAGCTTCTGGTTGGCTCTGGATGGTACAGTTAAACAACATACTTAAAGACCCCCACCCCCCAAAGCACGTTCACACCCCCTCAGTAGCGTTTGCTTTCATCAGCACTCCACTGCCCGGTCAGACTTCCACAGCCTCAGACCCCCTCTTCGGTTATGGAAATCCACACCTTAGTGTAATGAGTTGAAAAATCCCTTGGTACACCCGTGATCTGTGTTATTTTTAAAAAATAACAAATATTAAACCAAACACCTTCCCAGGCTCACAGAGCAAAAAATGTTACTGTGGCAATCTGAATACTCTGTTGTCACCCGTGGGCTGGGTTGTTTTGCTTCTCTCCCTGTTCTACTGAAATCATACTGCATAGAGTTCGTAAATCTTCTTTACACAGTACACCAGGGCAGCCAGTGCTATCGTGTTGTGAAGTCTCTTTCTGTGCAGGTCGTCCTTCCGGACCAGCACCACAGGGGTGGAGGAGGTGAGTGTGTGCAGAGGCAGGCGGGACAGTTTATAGGCGTCGTACTCCACTTGGTACTTGCAGCATGGGTCAAACTGCCAGGAGATTCCGTAGAGGGCACAGCAGGACAGGCTCAGCACACCAGCGGGCAGGGAGATGTAGTGGGAATAATCTAAGGGTAATGCCAAGGGGGTGAAGAGGCAAGCGGTGCCCGCCAGCACAGCCGTCTTGTGCAGGCAGTTGCCCACAGTGATCCAGCGAGCTGTCTCATCACCGATGCGGGTGGGCTCGATCACAATGTACTTGTACTGGGCTTCCAGGGCCTGCTCCAGCTCGTACTCAAACTGGTCCTGGGCGTTCTCCCCATTGTAGATCTCATGCACGATGTAGCAGTCTGTGGCTGACAAGCTTACCCTTTTGATGGAGGGGATGGGAGAGAGAGACACACAATAGTTAGGCTGAGAAGCACTTTACTATGTTCCTTTAAGCCACTGAGGGAAGTCTGGGCCTTCAAGCCTAAGCCCACAAGGGCACATCTCACTTATGTTATTACCTCCTTTAGAACCTAACACACAAGACAGTAAGGATTTTTTTTCTGAAAGAATAAAAGTGATGTCTGACAAGATGGCAGGTGGGTCATCTCTGTAGCGGCTCTGGCAGCTGGCCTGATGCAGTGCACTAGCAGGTCTGTGCGTCAGCAAAGCAACCCAGGGGCAGAGGCAGCCTTCAGCACACAGTCGCACGCACACAATACAGCTGACACACAAGGCCAGCAGCAGGAAGCTTCTCTCGGTTAATCAGGGTAACTGCAGGAGGGTTTCTTTGGTGGAAATCAACAGACCCCTGGACCAGATCATGCTAAACACCCCACCCTTTGCAGAGTTCAAAAGCAGGCATCCTTGGCCTGAAGAACAAAAGATAAAAATGGACCACTTCACCTTGGGTGACTAAAACCCAATCCTTCTGGCCCTTCCAG
Organism: Galeopterus variegatus; assembly: GCF_000696425.1. Lineage (NCBI taxonomy): Eukaryota > Metazoa > Chordata > Mammalia > Dermoptera > Cynocephalidae > Galeopterus > Galeopterus variegatus. The sequence continues at coordinate 261,902 of NW_007728991.1, read as the reverse complement.
GAGGACTGCACAAGCCCTCAGTGCCCTTCACAGGCTGGGGCCACAGCCCACTGGATCTACCTCACCACCACAGAAAGGGGTCCTGGCCAGAACAGGAGATCAGGAACACCAGCCCACTGCCTGGGAAAAGCAGACAACCCCTCAAGAACAGTAGTGGCTCTCAAATTTAGTGAGCAGAAGAGACACCTGAGGGGCTTCTTAACCATCCACCCCAGAAAATGCCACCAATCTTGACCCTGTAGGCCCAGGACTCTGTCTCACCAGAAATTGTTTCATAGAAACCCACTTCAAGGGCCGAGCCCGTGGCGCACTCGGGAGAGTGCGGCACTGGGAGCGCAGCAGCGCTCCCGCTGCGGGTTCGGATCCTATATAGGGATGACTGGTGCGTTCACAGCGCTCACTGGCTGAGCGTGGTGCGGCCAGTCTCAAAAAGGACAAAAAAAAAAAAAAAAAAAGAAACCCACTTCAAGGAGCTGATCTGATCCCCAACTTTCCCCCTGGAACAGAATGGACAACATGACCCTAACCAGCTAAAGAGCAAGCCAGAACTATACAGAAGGCTCAGCTCTGCATCCAGGCCAGACAGCAGCCTGGCCTCAGCCCCAGCAGTGACCAGGGGTTGAAGTGGCATTTTAGGTGGTTTGGGGATTCTTGGTTTGAGGCCTCTCCAGTACAAACTTCCCACCAAAAGCAGAATCTTTTCAGACCTGTGAGGGACAAAGCTAAATACAGGGCTTGTTCCAGCCTGATGAGGTCTTTCCGAATCTCCATACTGTCGTCCAGCATATACTGTTTCTCCTAGCCTTACACTATCCACTCATCTGACAAGAAGCCTTCTCTGTCCCAGCCTCTGACAGGGAACTGCTAGACACAGCTCTGGAGGCTGGATCAACATTTTTAACCCACATTATTACTATCCAGGCTGTGTAGAACCATTTTGTGTTACAGGCCTCAGTGAAAAGACCCTTCCCCTCAGCAACTCCTGATCCCTAGGCTGGTCAGACCCCATGACAAAGGAGATGAGGCCCCTGGGACCTGGTAGTCACTGCTCCCCTGCCCAAGTCCATACCCCTCCAACTGGGGGGAGGGGGGGCTGCAGTAGTGTACCAGGCCACTCGAGGGTCAATGTGGCCCCTGTATCTGCAGCTCTAATTGTCATTAACAGGAATTGGACTCCTTCAGTGGCCAACAAGAAGCATAGCCCTAAGTGCAAACAGACAGGAAGGTCCACCCTACTCGGCCTGTCCCAGACATGCAGAGGAAAGCCACAGGGTACATAGGCTCAGAGCTATCTGGCCAGTGGCCATAAAACAGTAGTGCCCAGCCTAGTTGTTTAAAGCAAGGTCACCCCCAGAATCTCAGTTCAGCATTAAGGTCATCCCAGCCCTCTTTGAAAGATGGAAACAATTATATGTGAAAGGTGTGGAAATGGGATTGTCAGGAGCAAACTTTAAGGAGAAAGGACGGGTGATTTTAGAGTACGACGGCCCATAGAGACTCTGTCCAGTTGTTGCTCCCAGGCAGGATTCAGCACTTCAGCATTTGGCACTTTAAAAGCTACTGTTGGCAAATAAGCAAACCTAAGAGGCAAGTTTCACTTTAGTTGGATGAACAACTGATTAACACTTGCTATTAAAAATGAAAGTCATGGGTAATGGGCTGAGGCACGGGACTCCAGTCCCAAGTGGGATTCAGGCAAAGGGAACTCTTTATCCAGAAAAAGTACTACAATCAAACTGGGCTAAGGCAAAGGCTTCTAATTAAATCATAGCCCTAATTAAATGGTGTGCACTGGGGAGAAATCAGGCCCCACGGGGTTGGACAAGCAGCCGACTAAACATGGGCCTTGCCAAAGCAGCCTGCTACCACGTGCCAGTAGTCGGGGGCTGCCCTTCCAGGGGTAAATTAATGAGCTGTTTTCTCTAATACTGTGCTGGAAGCTTATGAGATGGGAAACATAGGATTTTCCCTTAAAAGTCCTTTGTGGAGTTTCTCCATTTGATTTTAATTCAGAGGCGAGAGGAGTAAGAGGGAGGTTGTTCCCATTGTTACTGCCAGACAGGATTCAACATTTTAAAAGCCCCCTTTAGCAAACAAGTAAGCAAACCTGAGGCAGGGTTTCACTCCAGTTGGATGAACAATTGAGGACTGGTAACACTCTCAGGTGGTCCAGTTAAAAATGAGAGTCAGGGCCGGCCCGGTGGCGCATTGGATAGTGCGCCGCTTGGGAAGTGTGGCGGCGCTCCCGCCCGAGGGTTCGGATCCCACATACAGACCGGTTCCCGCTCACTGGCTGAGCGAGGCGCGGGAGCAACTACTGACTTTATTTCTATTAGTCTTCTCTCTTTTTTTCTTCATTAATCTAGCTAGCAGTTTATTGATTTTGCTTATCTTTTTGAAAAAAAAATCTCTTTGTTTCATCCATCTTTTGTATTTTTTAAAATCTCTAATTGATTTATTTCTGCTCTGATTTTTATTTCTCTCCTTCTACCAATTTTGGGTTTGGTTTGTTCTTGTTTTTCCAGCTTCTTCAGGTGTAATGTTGGGCTGTTTATTTGAAGTATTTCTTCTTTTTTGATGTAGGCATTTATTATTATAAATTTCCCTCTTAGAACTGCTTTTGCTGTATCCCGTAGGTTCGTTATGTTTTCATTTTCATTTGTCTCAAAAATTTTTAAAATTTCCTTTTTGATTTACTCTTTGACCTATTCATTGTTCAGGAGCATGTTGTTTAATTTCCATGTATTTGTGTGGTTTTTAGTATCCCCTTTGTTGCTGATTTCTAGTTTCATTCCATTGTGGTCAGACAAGGTAGTTGATATCATTTCAATTTTTAAAAATTTGTTGAAACTTATCTTGTGACCTAACATGTAACCTGTTCTTGACAATTTTCCATATATTACTGAGAAGAATGTGCATTATTCAGCAGTTGGATGAAATGCTCTATATATGTCTGTTATATCCAATCAGCCTAGAGTAGAGATTACTTTTGATGTTTCCTAGTTTATTTTCTGTCTGGATAATCTGTCCTCTGCTGAAAGTGGGACATTAAAGTCCTCAGCTATTATTGTGTTGCAGTCTTTTTCTTCCATTAGGTCTAATCGTATAACTTCGTATAATGTATGCTATACGAAGTTATTACGGTGAGTATTAGGATTGATTGGTATGTAGAGTTAAAAATTTATAGACCAAATAGATCATTGGATTGACAAACTCTGATCCCAAGATATCTCCATTTATTTAAGTGGATAAACTGTGTATTTCTTAGGTTTTCAAAAATGTGCATATTAGGAGTATGATCAGCACTTTCTGCTGCTGGGGTTAAAGGTGCACTTAGAATTATCTTGTGGAATATGGCAATATTACCTCATATCCTTGTCATTGATGACTTCGATTACTGGACAGGCCACTTTCTTTCTGCTTAAATAAACTCTTTCCAGAAGAGGTTCCAACCAACCAACATTACATTCCACGTGAGAATCTAAGAATGTCAACACATCACCTAGAGAGCCAAATCAATCAATCAGTCAATCAATCAATAAAAACATGATATACCGAGTGTGTGTACTTCATGTTCAAAGGTACTGAGGATTGCTTCAGAAATGTGGTTGTAAAGGCAGTAGTTTTTTCTTATTGAATTCCTGGTCCCTATAATTTTATTCTATAATGAAATGGAAGAAATTTTGATCCTAGGAGTCATGTGGGGCAAGCATAATTTATGTTGGGAAAAAATTGATAAGCCACTTAAAGTGGGTAATGAGACTCTAAAGGGAATACTTCATATTAAAGGTAGTTGCTAAAGTCATTCTAAAGAGGGCAGGTCCCATTAACTCTGGGAATGATGGATGTGGGACTTTGCTTTTCAGAATAGAGACTTTGAAATTACAAGTTTGGCCTTAGGAATGATGAAGAGGAAAAATCTTTTCACATATTGGGGATGAAAAAAAATTAAAGTGGAGGAACCAGAAGGACTAGGAGGTACTATTAAAAGAATTACGGGAGAGGGAAATATGGAATAGGGAGTTGTTGTTTAATAGGTATGGAGTTTTAGTTTTGCAAGATGAAAAAGTTCTGGAGATTGTACAACAATGTAAATGAACTAAACACTATCAAACTGTACTCTTAAAAAATGCATAGGATGGTAAATTTCCTGCCCCTAGCCATTCACCTCTCTCTCACCCTGATCACCAAGGCCATGAAACAGAAGGAACCCTTCTTTCTGGACTCCTTCAGCAGGCAGTGAGATTATCTGTCTACTCTGCTCTGCTCTGATCTATACCCCAGTGACATTCCATGGGTAAAAAATGGAACATTGGAGGAGCCAGGGCTTTCCTCAGCTTCTCAGTGGTATTATAGGATTGTTAAGAGCTAAGCTGAGCAGCCAGGTATTGCAACAGTCAATTAAAACAATAAGCCAAAATGAAAGGAACAGTCAATTCTTATCTCTTACTGCAACAGTATCAGAAAGAGGCTGGAAGAGAAAGCCCTGGCTCCTCCAGTGTTCCATTTTTTACCCATGGAATGTCACTGGGGTATAGATCAGAGCAGAGCAGAGTAGACAGATAATCTCACTGCCTGCTGAAGGAGTCCAGAAAGAAGGGTTCCTTCTGTTTCATGGCCTTGGTGATCAGGGTGAGAGAGAGGTGAATGGCTAGGGGCAGGAAATTTACCATCCTATGCATTTTTTAAGAGTACAGTTTGATAGTGTTTAGTTCATTTACATTGTTGTACAATCTCCAGAACTTTTTCATCTTGTACAACTGAAACTGTACCTACTAAACACGAACTCCCCACCCTGCCCCAGCCCCTGGAGCCACCATTCTGCGTTCCATCTCTCAATCTGACTACCCTAGGTACTTCCTGTAAGTGTCCTTCTGTGTCTGGCTTATTTCACTCAGCATAATGTCTTCGAGGTTTATCCATGTTGTGGTGTGTGCCAGAACTGCCTTACTTTTTAAGGCCAAATAATATCCCTCTATACGTATACACAGTTTGTTTATTCATTCATTTGCCAATGGGCACTTGGGTTGTTTCCACCTATTGACTACTGTGAATAACGCTGCTATGAACATGAGTGTACAAATACCTGTTTGAGTCCCTGATTTCGATTCTTTTGGGTATATACCCACAATTGGAATCCCGGGATCATATGGTAATTCTATTTTTAATTTTCTGAGAAACATGCATGATGTTTTCCATGGCAGCTACACAATTTTACAAGCCACCAACAGCGCACAAAGCTTCGTTTCTCCATATCCTCACCAATACTTGTTATTTTGTTTTGTTTTGTTTTAAATAGTAGCCATCCTAATAGGTATGAGGTGGTACCTCACTCTGGTTTTGATTTGTATTTTTTTTTTTTTTGGTGGCTGGCCGGTAGGGGATCCCTTGACCCTGGTGTTACAACACGGCGCTCTAACCAACTGAGCTAACCGGCCAGCTCAATTTGTATTTTTTAATAACAGCTTTATTGTGATAGGATTCACAAACCATACAATTCACCCATATAAAGTGTACAAGGGTACTTCAAAAAGTTCATGGAAAAATAGAATTAAAAGATAATATGAATCTTTCCATGAACTGTTTGAAGACTTCTCATACAATTCAGTGGCTCAGCCCTTCCACAGAGTTGTGTGACCAACACCATAATCAATTTTAGAACATTTTCATCACTTCAAAGAGAAACCATGTACCCACTAGCGGTCACTTCCTATTTCCCCCAACATTTCCCAGCTCTTGGCAACCACCAATCTGCTTCCTGATTCCATGGATTTGCCAATTCTGGGCATTTCAGATAAATGGAATCATACAATAGGTGGTCTTTTGTGACTGGCTTCATTCATTTAGTATTTTGTTTTTAAGGGTCATCATGTTGTAGGATGTTTATTACTTCTTACATGTTATAACTCTTGATGTATTTAACATAATTTTTATGGGAGGAAGTAGCAAAGGTACTATGCATGAAAAAAAGAGACTGACCGTGGTTTTTCTGCAGATGGTGGCCTAACAGTTACTTTTACATTTTATTTTTCTTTACACTTTTCTGTATGTTTCAAAAAAACAAATAAACATGTTCTTTGTTTATAATGAGAAAAACAATTATAAACTTTTTCTTTAAAAAAAAAAATCCCATTTGACAGCCCTGTATCCCTTGGGGTGAAGGGACCAGACATCCACGGGCCTCTGCTGCCAAGGAGAGCAGTAGGCGGCTCACTTCCTGCTCCAGAATCTTCCCAGTGCCCATGGAGAAGCCACAGGGAATGAGGCCACCACCCCACCTGAGTCTGAGTGCAGGTAGCACGCTGGTCTCTCACCCCTGCAGCTGTGCCGGAGAAAAGGAGGAGGATAATTCCATTTCCCTGTTTCACACAAGTAAGCACTGGCCAAGCTGCCCTCACTTTCTGGTTTCGCTAGAACCAGAAGAACCAAATCTAACTGTAGTGGAAGCATTTGCTCTAGGCCCACTCCCTGGAGTGAGGCCCTGGGCTCGCAGGCAGGATTCAAGTGTGAGCTCACATCTAAAATACAAGGGACACTGATTTAAGCTCCTTAAAGGCAGAGACTATGTTTTCATCGTGGTATCCCCAGCACTGGGCCTGAATGTAACAAGTTCCCAAAAGACATCAGTGGAAGTACATTTGTAATAAGTTGCAGGAGAAAAACACTTAAGGCAGTTAAGAGAACTAGTGCCTGAAAAATTAAACTAAGCCCATATGTCAGGTTGCTTTTCACTTGATTAATGTGGTCACTTGAGCACCTATGATAGGTGAGGTGTTGGACTCTACCTCTACCCCCCCCCCCCCGGGCCAGGGAAAACCCACTAGTGCCTGAAAAATTAAACTAAGCCCATATGTCAGGTTGCTTTTCACTTGATTAATGTGGTCACTTGAGCACCTATGATAGGTGAGGTGTTGGACTCTACCTCTCCCCCCCCCCCCCCAGGTCTAGGAAAACCCACTTTTGGCTAACCAAGAATTGCTTTCTCAGGAGCTCAAAGAAAACCAGAAGATTAAGCAGTAAAATCCTATGCTGCAAATTTAAAGGCCATTTAGAACAGAAAGGCACAGGCATACAGCCCCGCATATTGAGAAGGGTTCCCGACAGTCCAAGGCACTTTCACAGGGCACCTGACACTTTCATCTATTGCAGAGAAAACCACGCGCAAGAAGACTCTTTCCTGCTCTGTGCACTGGTAACTGAGCAGCTCCTCTGCTTCGGGAACAAGAACACAGTGCACCGAAGGTGGGAGTCAAAAGAGGCCTGGATGCAAGGTCCCTCTCAGTTACTTACTGGCTTTGTGTCCAAGGGCAAAACACCTTACTTCTTGGAGCCAATTTTCCTCATGTCAAATGGGGCCAAAGGCCATGGCTCTCCCAGAATACTCCAGTGAAGACGGGACATAGGCAGGGTGTCAAACCAAAGGTGAAAGTGGCAAAGCAACACCCCAGTGTAAGGCACGTGTGGCTGTTTAAATTAGTTAAAATTAGATAAAACAAAAACTCAGTACCTCAGACACACCAGCCACATTTCAAGTGCTCCACAGCCACACGAGGCTAATGGCTGCCCTAACAGACAGCAGAGACACAGAACAGTTACCATGGCAGAACATTCTATTGGACAGCCCTGATCCAAAGAACCGTTATGGCTTTCCAACTTGGGCCTGGAAGAATGGCTCCTGCAAAGAAGAGTGGAGAGAAAAAGGGCCGTTCTGTCATCAACAAGGTGGTGACCCAAGAATCCACCATCAACATTCGCAAGCGTATCCATGGAGGGACCTTCAAGAAGTGTATCCCTCGGGCACTCAGACAGATCTTGAAATTCACCATGCAGGAGATGGGGACTCCAGATACGCGCATTGATACCAGGCTCAACAAATATGTCTTGGCCAAAGGAATAAGGGATGTTCCACACTGTAGCCATGTCTGGTTGTCCAGAAAATGTAATGAGGATGAAGATTCACCCAACAAGCTCTGTACTTTGGTTACTTACTTACGTACCTGTCACCACTTTCAACTATCTGCAGACACTCAATGTGGATGAGAACTGCTGATTATCAAATAAAGTTATGAAACTGCCTTTGAAAATAAAGAACTGTTATGACTACTACACAGTTTATTCACTTTTCCCAAGAACTCTGTGCCCATAAAGCTGCTGCAGGCACCAAGGACAGAAAACAGTGACAGCTGGGAACTCCCTGGATGTGCCAGCTCTCATGGAGCACTTCCCATCTCCGCCACTGCCCCTCGCTCACTGGAGAATGCACGCCCACAGGCCCAGAACAGAGAAGCCCGCGTGGGCTTGGCCTCTGCCACTTCCTTACCTCCCTGGACCGTCTTCAGAAAGGTGGGCCTTCGCTGGAATGTGGCCTGAAGCACTGAACCACTGAGGCACAAATCAATGCAGCTGGGATCCAGACTGCTTGAGTGAATCAAGGAAAACAGAAATTCATCCTGCAAATGCTAATGCTAAGGCACATCAATGCCGAAGAGGATAAACCGCAGCAGATCCTAACCTCCCATTGCTAACTTCTGTGATCAGAATGTGTGCCTTAGTGGTGTGCTACTCCATCCTTTGTTAACCAGCTGAGCAGAACTCCACAACTCACAGTGGCTAAACGCAGACAGACCTGGGTGCAAATCCTATTATCTGCTCATCCATCCAGATGAGGAGGAAAGAAAATGTCCACCACATATAAGAGCCAGAATGGGAGTTTTTCCAGAAAAACTACCCCAAAACCCTAGTTCTCAGCTCTAAAAGGGAAGGATCAGATCAGAAAGGGGGTCTGTCACCCCAGGAATGTGAACCAACCTGCCCACATGGCTTGTGGTCCATCTGTTCACTGGAACAGTTCACGGGTACTAAGCCCTCCATCAGCATCTGGGACCATGTACATCTGAGTTCACGGATAAAAGCAAAGCTCTCGAATAGGAGGGCGAGGTCCCAGGGAATAAAGCATGGTATTGAAAGATGTGGAAGTAATCCCACGGAACTGAAGGCCTAAAAGATGCTGGGGCAGACAGCTGCACAAACGAGGAGAGAGAAAGCCACAAAAAATAATTTAACCCTAACAACCTGAACATTTAATTCAGTGCGCCTGGCCCTTTGAACACCACAGGCTGCTGTGCATAGTGCCCAAAAGCAGATCAAGTATAGCCTCATGTGATTATAGAAAAAGGAACTCAGAGCACATAGCTATACTCACATTCCAACAATCACGGAGGAGAACTCAGGGATGCCCAGGGGCCCTGAGAGAGTGAAGCCAAGCAGCCCAAGTAAGACAGGCGGGGCTATCTGTGAGCTGGTCTGAACTTGCACACAGGTGGCAGAACACACAGATACCTGCACTGTGCTTTCCTAGATGGGCAAGTGTGTCTCAAAGACGCTGACAGAACAAGTGGCAATCTGTTTGATGTGCTCGCTGCCAGTGTGCTGAATTTTGCACAAGAATTCAGGTTACAGCTCAGAGTCTGATGTTCTCATTACAAACATTGTTGATTCAGAAAAATCAACATGCAAGCTGCTGTCATTTTGCTATTTCCACCCTCCCTATTTTAGTCTAGACCAGTACTGTCCATATCAATAGAACTTTCTGCAATGATGGAAATGTTCTATCTGTGCTATCCAGTATGGTAGCCACAAGCCAAAAGTGGCTATTGAGCACTTGAAATGTGGCTAGTAAGACTGAGGAACTGAATTTTTCATTTAATTTTAATTAATTTAAATTTAACTGTCACTGGGCCGGCCCCGTGGCTCACTCGGGAGAGTGCGGTGCTGACAACACCAAGGCCACGGGTTCGGATCCTATATAGGGATGGCCGGTTTGCTCACTGGGTCAGCGTGGTGCTGACAACACCAAGTCAAGGGTTAAGATCCCCTTACCGGTCATCTTTAAAAAAAAAAAATAAATAAATAAATAAATAAATTTAACTGTCACATGTGGCTAGTGACTACTGAATTGCTGTGTTAATTCAATAATTCAGCTCTAATTCTAGAGCTGTGTTTCTAGACTCAAGAACAAGGTACAGGAGGAGCCCATACAATGCATGCTCTAAGATGGACCATCATCAAAACACAGCTAGTGACAGTAATACTTGTGGACAATCTGGCACCAGGCAGGAACTTTAAATGCAAAGTTTGCTTCAGAGGTTACAGCTACTGGCAAATCTGGTAAATTTGCCCAAAGTGTTGCTCTGCTCCAGGCCCTGCCCCCGAAACAATGTATCCTTCAGTTTCAGCATAAAATGCATGCCAACCAAGTTGTATGAGTCCATTTCTTTTTTTTTTTTTTGTCCTTTTTCGTGACCGGCAACGGATCGCAACCCTCAGTGTCGCGCCCGTACCGGACCGGGACCGGAAACGGGATCGCAACCCTCGGTGTTGCCCCCGCTCCTCGCTCAGCCAGTGAGCGGCCGGTCTGTATGTGGGATCCGAACCCTCGGCGGGAGCACCGCCGCACTTCCCAAGCAGCGCACTGCTACAGTGCGCCACCGGGCCGGCCCTGTATGAGTCCATTTCTGTTGCTTCTAATAGAACACCTGAAACAGGGTAATGGATAAAGAAAAGAGGTTTATTTCTTTCAGTTTTGGAGGCTTGGAAGGTCCAGGGGGCACATCTGGTGAGGGCCTTCTTCTGGGTGGGAACTCCCTACAGGGTCCCGTGGTGACAGAGGGTAGCACATAGCAAGAGAAAGGGAAGAGCTCTCTCATGTGCTCCTTAGAAAGCCACCAGTACACACCCATGATAGCTCATTACTTCACAAATGAATTATAATCCATTCACAAGGACACAGTCCTGATGATCCAATCACCTCCCAAAGGCTCCACCTTTCAAATATCATAATCAGATTTCCCACCCTCTTAACACTGTTTCAGTGGGAATCAAGTTTCTAACACATGAACTTTTAGGGAACACTTTTAGGGAACCATAGCACAGGTGTATACAGCAATTTGGGAAAGTGCTCTCATAATGCAGAGCTGAGTCTGGGTCAGCACAAATGTGACATGGAACAAAGTCACTTAAGAAAGGCATAAACAGTCTACTTTAGTCATAAGAGCCAATACACTTAGACCTCATAATCTACGGTGGTGGGAAATCAATTAATTCAGCCTATGCTGCCTGAACAGTAATCCCACCAACTGAGCAGGAAAGGAGGTGTGCCTAGACATCAGCTAGCTTAGCCCAGCAGCAGGTTGTTTCCATCTCCTGCTCAGTGTAGGAGGATCTTAGGGGAACCTGGGCTCATACAAATGACTTTTCCAACAGGACCTGCCTAAGGCTTCCAGCAAAGGCAGAGAGGTAGGCTCCAGCCACACCATGTTATCTGCCAGGGCAGATGGTGACACCCAAACCACAAAACCAGATGCCTCCTTACTGGCCAACACACAACATCTGTATTTGTGAGTAGAGCGTTCAGTTCAGGCCAAAGATTGCAACCTGAACACCTACAGAGACCAAGCAGGTAACCGGTGTGAGTCAAGCTGTCAGGTGAGGAATGATGAACTGGAGAGCACTTGCCCGGACCAAAAACAGTCAGCCACTACCCGGCTTTTCAAGGACAGTGCTACGTGAAATCTGTTGGCAACTAATTTAAATTCTCTTAAAAATTGTTGAGGCTCAACAATCAAGGACTAGATTCAGCCTATGGGCTGCTGGTTTACAAACTCCATTTTGAATTAACACTTGTGTCAAGCCAAAGGAAAAACAGTTCCAAATATCTATTTCCTTTGATCAATAAAAGCTTAACTTTTGAGGACAAGGCTCCTGTACATTATCTAGGGCATTCCATTTGGCTCCTCTAGTTGTTTTTATCCAATGAAGAAGAACGCCGTTCTTTCTGATGCTCCAAGTTTTCTAAATCGGTTATTTCCTATTACTAAAGGATTAATGTTTGCATTAAAGATCTTGAACATGTTTGCTAGTTTTTAAGGACATTCGGAAACCACGGAGGTAACTTCAATGGTCCAACCTGTCTAAGAAATAACAAGAGGAAGTCAGAAAAACAAAAATATCTGTTTGCCACTGCTTTTCCAAGGAAGAGGAAATGAAGAATGGACAACGTTGAATAACTCAGAGCTCAAGAATAAAATGCAAGCTAAAGAATTCTATCACAACTGCCAAACAGGAACAGTCTTCAAGGCTGGGAAAGCCATTCGCAGGCAAGAGCAATGAACATGGGATGGAATCAGTCAAAGAAAAGGAATAACGCAGAATGGCTGAGAGAGAGGACTCTTCTGTTTAGCAGTCCTTACCCAAAATACAGAAAAAAGCAAAGACAAAACTTTCCTTTCTTGCTGATCTCTGCTATACCAATCAAGCCTTAGCAGAACGGATAGGACAGTTTAATCCAGGTGACCCCGCCAACATATATCCTCTCCCAAACTTCTATTGGTCGAAGAGCTTCTAGTGGTTTCTACTAGCTGAAACTGCCTTCCAGAAAAGCAAAAACTGCAAATTCAACACGAAACACGGGAACTATTCCAATCTCTTCTTCTAGAACTCGAGTTCTATCTTGGAGGAAACACGCTTCTAGCTCTCTACCCACACATCATTCATTAAGGAAGGTCACTTTAAAGGGCTTCGACGGCAGGGGCGCTTGCAGAGAACCCTCGAAAAGTCGCAAGAATCGCCCCTCGAGGAAGCGGCCGGCTCTCGGCCCGGGAGAGACACAAGTGGGGAGGGTTAAGGCTCGGCTGGTAAACGTGCGGATCGCACAACCCTTCGCACAGCCGGCTCGCTTTGGGGTTTCCCGTTCCTCCTCCCGACATGTCGGGGGCCAGGACCGCCACGCGCGCGGCCAAGTG
>NW_007728991.1:239757-248102 GCF_000696425.1 Galeopterus variegatus | reverse complement strand
TGGCCCCCGCCGCTCCGGCTCGTCCCGCTGCCCCCGCGTCCAGCCCCGGCCCCTCGGCCTCTGCCCTTCACAGCCGCCTCGGCCCACTAAGGTCATCGAGGGACGGGAGGTGCCGCCCGGGCCCTCCTCGGAGGCAGACACCGCTCCCGCTCCATCCCCCCAAATTCTCTGAAGTCCGAGGGTACTTTGGAGACCAAGCCAGACGCCGTCCCGGCTGCCACAGAGGTCCCGCTGCTTGCAGGTGCAGGCTGCTGGAGGAGTCTGAAAGCGGGAAAGAGAAACAGCTGCAACGTGTGCTAATGTGTGAAGGAAATAGAGGGGTTGAGAAAAGCCTGTTTGAGGTAGGGCCACCAGGCCACTGCTTGAGATTCAGTCCCTGTCACAGTCACACTCCTACCCTGGCTGTAGCAGCGTGAACGTAGTCTCATATGTCAGTATTTCTGAAGGCATGTGCTGGGCAGATCATCCCGCCTGACGAGAACCCTGCCCCGGAACCCGCCATTTCCCTGTCTGCACGCTGCAGTAAAGAGGGTCTGGATGGGCCAACCGGAACCCAGAGATTCCTAGACGCTGCATCTCAGGCTTATGGACTGTCTGGGGTGATCCCTTACAGTTTGTGAACGCCTAAGTCCCTCTCCTGCTTCCACAAACAACGTTGCTAGACATATTCGTTGATCTTGTAAATATTTGCGCAAAACTAATACAGAAATCAGATTCAGAGCGGGGAAGAAGCACAGCCCCTGCTGTCCACACTCCAGTCTAGTGGACGTCGGCAAGTCAGAGCAGAGGGCTGGCAGGTGCGGACGTGATTCTCTCATCCTTGAGGATTCCTCTGCATTTCCTTCTAGCTCACATTCTACAGTAGCTTTAGCTGCTTAAAATCCTCTCACAGTCTCTCATTACCTACAGGGAGTAATTTAAGCTCCTTACCACAATCTAGAAACCTTTCCGTAGTTTGGAGGTCGTCTACCTCTCCAACTTCAACTGCCTCTCTTTTCTGCCTGGAATTTGCTATGCTAGTATATTCAGGGGTTTTAGGGGTCCACGGATGGTCCATGCTTTCCTTAAAATGCTTTTTCCTCCCAGCCAGCTTTTATGCTTCAATATCTTGGACCTGTCTGGTCTTTGGGAAGTACCTTGTCTTCCAATTGAGTCATACAACCCCGCCTCCAAGTGTCAACGTGTAGTACGTGCTAGAGACCTCTTAAGGATTACCATGTTATGTCACTACCTGTGGATATGTCTGTCTTTTCTCTGTACTAGCGTGGTGATTAAAAGGGTATCCTAAGGATTCTAGAACAACTCTGAAGCATGGCTCCACACTTCTGGATCAGGGTCTGCTTATGTAACTACTCTTTATGTAACTACTCTGTTTCTTGGCTTCCTTGTTTACAATATGGGGATCATATTAGTAACCCCCTGCCCCCCCAGGATTGCTATTAGTATGTCATGAGATGATACTCATATAGAACTTAGAAAAAGAGAGCACAGGTAACAATAACAACTGATTGTTATGTGATGCCAAGAACTCTTAATCTTCACAACAACCCTGTGAAAGTGATACTGTTATCAACACTCTTATTTTGCACATGAGGAGATCACATTACAGAGGACCTGAGTGATTTGCCACAGTCACGCTGCCAGTCAAGAATGGCATCAGGATTTGAATCCAGGCTGTCTGGTTGCAGAGATTACAAAATGCTACTGTGCTTCTCAGGAAAAGCTCCAGAAATGTCATTAATGAGGCAGTTCCAGGCTAGGGTCTAGTGCACAGATTAAATGTAAATGCTCAAACAACTGTGGACCTGGGATGATCTTCGCATCTCTCCAGCTCTTCCCTCTCCCTTTAACTTCTAAATGGCCATCTGCCTCCAATCTGCCAACTTGAGCTGAAATCCCCACAGTGTTGTGTCTTGATCATTTAGTGCACAGACATTGTCTGGAAGGTTCATAGGCAGGTTGATGTATTAACTGAGCATCTACTGAGGGCACACCCTGGATGGTGGAAATTGGAATTCCAGAGGGCTCCCAGGCAGTGGAGACTCCCGATGAGCCCCTCATGGCAGAGAGGCAGCCAGTGGGAAGGGCATGTTCTAGCTGGTACTCAAAAATAACCTGCCACTTCTCATTCATTCATTCTTTTTTTTTTTTTTTTTTTTTAAGATGACTGGTAAGGGGATCTTAACTTGGTGTTGTCAGCACCATGCGCTCCCAAGTGAGCGAACCAGCCATCCCTATATGGGATCTGAACCCATGGCCGCGGTGTTATCAGCACCACACTCTCCCGAGTGAGCCATGGGCCGGCCCCCACATTCATTCATTCTTATAGCAAGTCACTACTGAGGGTATACTCCATGCCAGGCACTCTTAGGTGCAGACGTACAGCATTTAGTAAGATAAGCACTGTTCCTGGTCTTATGGACTTTACATTCCAGTGGGATAAACAACCAAATGAGTAGATATTTTCAGAGACTGGTAAGTACCAAGAAGAAAAGAAACAGGATGATGTAATGGAGTGACTTTGAGATCACAGGTAGTAAGAGAAGGTCTCTTTCAAAAGGGAACATTTGAATGGGACCTGAATGAAGAGAAAGTGCACATGTGAAGGGCTAGAGACAGAATGTTCTACACAAAGAGTAAATGCAGCGGCTCTCAAGTGTGAATGGGCTTGGTGTGCTCTCGTAACTGGACCAGGGTGGCTGGAGCATAGCGAGGCAGGAGTGGTACTTAGTTTGGCCTTGGTTTTAAGTTTCTTCCTCTCTTTGAATTTCAGTCTTCTCAACTGTAAAATGGGAGTAATTTCACCTATATTAGAGTCAAATTAGAAAAAAAAAACACCCAAGGTATTTCAGACAGAAGGAATTTAATACAGGGTATTGTTTACAGAGGTGTTGGAAGGGCAGGAGAAGCAAGGGAGCAATAAGGACACCCACAGACTACTAACTGGAGGGAGCTGCTATGACCCCTAAGGCTGGAGGAGCAAAAGGAAAAATTGTGTTTCCAGAGTTCGTGATTCCTGGGCTGCTGAGCAGGAGTGCTGAGCTGCACTTGCTGGGGAACGCTACTGACATACAGCTGCTGCCACCACTTTGGTCTGAGGTGCCATCAGAAGCCAGAGACTGAAATGGCTTTTCCCTTCCTCCAGTCTTCCAAACTCCCGCCAGTGCCTGCAATTGGCAGAGTCAGCTGACAGAGGAGTCTGGGAAATGTAGTTTGTAGGCTTCCAGCCCTGACCATAGAGTAGAGAGTATAGAATAGGTAAGTGTGGGGAAGTAGACAACAAATACGTTCACTTACCACCTCTCTTGCAGGGTTGTTTTGAGGGGTAGAAATGAACATGTGCTCAAGATATTATGCCTGTTCTTATGCACACAGGAGCCATCCAGAGAAAAGCAAATCTTCCCCAGACATATCTTTGGTATAATATTTCTATAAAAAGTTTTGAACTTATGACTTAAAGCATCAAAATGAGCATTTTAAAAATAGAATTTTAATCCTGAATGGGTAACATTCACATGGCATAAAATTCAGATTACAAAACAATATACAGTAAAAATAAGTTTTTCTTAGCCCATCTTCCCATTACCTAGTTCTCTTCATGTCAACACCCTCAAGGCTCACTGGTACCTTTCTTATATGTACCCTTTGCAGATATTCCACACATAGACAAGTGCATGCATGTATTAAAAACAATTTTATTCTTTTACTCAAAGGGTGCATATTATACACACTGCTCTGTGTCTTGTTTTTACTTTCACTTAACTGTATCTTGGAGACCACTCTACATCAGTACATGTGTATTAAAAACAATTTTATTCTTTTACTCAAAGGGTGCATATTATACACACTACTCTGTGTCTTGTTTTTACTTTCACTTAACTGTATCTTGGAGACCACTCTACATCAGTACATATCTGGTTTGCTTTAACAGTACATGCTATTCCATTGTTTAGATATGCTGTAATTTTATTAGCCAATCTCCCAACAGTATTTTACTATTTCACAGAGTTCTGCAATAAATATGCTTGCACAACTTCCTGGTGCCCATGTGCAAATATAAGTGTGGGATAATTTCCTGAAGAGAACATTCTGATAAATATTGCCAAACTGCCTTCCACTCCCACCAGCAATATATGACAGCACCTGTTTTCCCACAGCTTCACCAGTACCATCTGTTAGCAAACGTTTTATCTTTGCCAATCTGATCAATAAAAAATTGTATCTGGTTGGCCAGTTAGCTCAGTTGGTTAGAGCGTGGTGCTGATAACACCAAGGTCTGTGGTTCAATCCCCTGTACGGGCCAGCAAAAAAAAGAAAAGAAAAAGTATCTTGCTAAATGCATTGTTGTAGCCTTGGGTCCCAGGACAAATAAAGGGCATTTATGGAAAAACAGGTAAAATCTGAAGGAAGTCTCAAGTTTAGTTAATGGTTATGTGCTAATGTTGGTTTCTTAGTTTTGACACATAGGCAAGATGTTAACATCAGGGGAGGCAGGCTGAGGGGTATATGGAACTGTACTATTTCAGCAATCTTTTTGTACATCTAAAATTATCCCCCAAAATGTTTCTCTTAAAAAATGTTATCTTGTTATATGTGAAATTTGCATTTCTCTTATTATGAGTGAAATTGAGCATTGTAAATATAATGCTCTTTTAAAATGGTGGTCTTAATAATGTTTATTTACTGAGATAAAAAAGTTACAGTTTATACACTTTTTCAAAATTTTGCTAACAGTACTTTTCTAATTCCTATCATCTGATACTGTGTTTATTATTCTCATCCATTAATATGCACCTTCGATACCTTTTCCCCTCTGGTTGTGCACTTTCACTCTACAGATCTTATTTCACAATCGCATAAGTCATAACATACATATCAGATGAAACAATGTAGGGATGTATAAAAAAAGAGTTAATAATTCCCAGCCCTAGCCCACACTGCTCTGATCCTAACAATATTAACAGTTCGATGTGCATTCTCTCCTTGTTCTAAAACATACGCCCACAGAGGAGAGAAGTGTATTTTTATTTTTTAGTAAAAATGGGATAAATAGGGCCGGCCCGGTGGTGCACTGCTACAGTGCGCCGCTTGGGAGCACGGCGATGCTCCTGCTGAGGGTTCGGATCCCACATACAGACAGGCCGCTCACTGGCTGAGCGAGGTACGGGCGTGACACTGAGGGTTGCGGTCCATTGCCGGTCACGAAAAAAACACAAAAAGGAAAAAAAAAAAAAAGGGATAAATATACACTTCGGCCTCTTGTATTTCACTTAATATCATATCATGGGCTTTCCTCCCAGATCAACACATATAGTTCTACTGTATTACTTATAATAATTCCATACTTCCATAATATTCAGGAGTTTGGAAGATTATAATATATTCAAACTTCTTTTCAATGTGGATAGTAGCCACTGCCAATAATATTATTAAAATATCCTTCTACCTGCATCCTTATGAGCTGCTGCTTTTGTTTCTGTAGGATAGGGTCCTGAAGCAGTACTGCTGAATGTCAGAGTATGCACATTTTAATTTTAAAAGAAACTGCCAACATGACCTTGTATACAGAAAAGTCTTAAGGGATCTATCAGAAGTACTATTAGAACTAATAAGTTCAGCAGAGGTGCAGGATACAAGATCAAGATACAAAAATCAATTGCAGTTCTATACTATTGGAACAAACAATCCAAACAAGGGAAATTAAAAAACAATGTCATTTACAACATAACAAAAAGAATGAAATACTTACGATTAATTTAACAAAAGAAGTGCAAAAATTATATTCTGAAAACTACGAAACATTGTTGAGAAGAATTAAAGAAGCTCTAAATACAGAGACAGTCCTGACTTAACAAGGGTTCCACTGAGGATTTTTTGAGTTTTTGATGGGTTTATTGGGACGTAACCCCATTGTAAGCCGAGGAGCATCATGTCTTCACCTCGGGGCTCCCCACTGCCAGCTGGACATCGCCAGGCCCCTCTGGGCTGGCTCTGGCTCACCCCATGGAGGTGGCCCTTACCTGGCAGGCACCTTTGAGGCCAGTCTTATACTCCACGTTATTGACATAACCGGAAATCCAAGTCTGGAAGCAGCAACAAATGGTGTGGACATGGTGGATGTCTCCCCAGGGAGATGGGTGAGGATGGTGGCAGCGCACAGTGCACAGCATTTCCTTCAAAACCCCAGCCCTACGACGGTGGCCACGCCTCAGTCCGTCGCCCTTTCACTTCCTTCCGCTGTCACTCTCTCTCTTTCTTGGCTTCCACTGTCACTCTTTTACCTGGCACTAGGACTCTGTTCTCCCCCAAGCACCCCCCTGGAGGTTTAAAAGCATGGCCACAAACTCACATTCCTTCCATCAGGATGGTGCCTGTGTCACCTCCTCTTGCGTACAGTGGGCTTGTGGCTGCTTTGGTCAGAAGAATATGGAGGGAGGGATGCCATGTGACTTCTGAGGTTGGCTCATGAAAGCTGTACAAGCTCTGCCCTGTTCCCTGGAGCTCCCTGTGCTGCCACGGAAGAAGTCTGACTATCCTGTGGCCACCATGCTGGGAAGAAGCCCAAGCTACACAGGGAGGCCACATGTAGAGGCTCGAGTTGGCAGTTGCAGCTGAGTCCAGGCATCAAGAAGCAGAAACAAGTCCTCCCCCTGTGCCTTCTCTGGGTTCCTAACCCACAGAATCCACAAGTAGAACAAAATTGCTGTTGTTTGATGCCCGAATGTTTTGAGGTGGCTTGTTATCCAGTAGTAGGTAGCTGAAACAACTTTTTAAAATCCTTTCTATAGATATTCTCTACTTGGTGAGACAGAAGCTGGCCTAGCAGGGCTCAGCAGCACAGAAGCCCAACTCTTAGCCCAAACTGCAGCCAACTACTGTCCCTCCAGGGTGTCCTTGGGGAGACTCAATCCATCCCACCCCATTGACATTCCCCCCTGGGACATGGGGAAGGCCCTGAGGTGTGTGCATAAGCAGCGCTCCCAGGGAGCCCTGAGCACACCCCAGTTACCCAGAAGACGTGAGTGGGACACCTCAGTGGTCCCACCTTTACAACATGAGTGGTACAGGTTGCCCTCTTTCATTTCAGCAGCCTTCCTGGTGGGCTTCCCTGGCAAGCTTGGAGATGCATGGCAGATGTGTTATTCATTCCTCACTAAAACTTTGCACAGCACCTATTCTGTGCCAGGCCTGGAGAAGCCCTGGCAATAAAGAGATGGATAGATGGTGCCCCTCGCTTCCATAAGCTCACTTGGCCAGCCCTTCACTCAAGGCTGGGGACAAAACCCAGAAGAGGAATGCAGAAGGCTAATCAGATGTCCGGGTTTGCCTTGGACTGAGGGGGTGCCAGAACACAGGAACTTCATGTTGTTTTTTGTTTGTTTATTGTTTTTTGGTGGCTGGTGTGTATGGGGATATGAACCCTTGACCATGGTGTCACTGTGCTCTAACCAAATGAGCTAACCAACCAGCCCTAATCTCAGCTTTAATACTGGGAGTGTCTTAAGCAAATTGGGCCAAGTTGGTCATGCAAGGGTGTGTGTGGTGAGCAAGGCAAAGATGGTTTGATGATAATAGTACCTTGCTTTTTATAGCTCATTTTATAGCCTCTGTCATCCTCACGACAAACCAGTGAGGTGGGTGAGACATCTGGCAGTATTTTCATTTCACAAACTGGGAAACTCAAACAGGTTAAGGCACCTGCCCATGCCTGCACAGCGTTCCACCGAGGCCGTGTGGGGCTCCCTGTTCTCACCCAGCCTCTCCACAGGCAAGGTCACCTTCTCACATCAAACATTTCTGGGGACCCCCTGGCCAGATGACAATTGTTGCATTGCTCGTTAATGTTGTTTGAAACAGATTATAGAAAGCTTCTATGCATCCCATGACACCTTTCTGTTCATCGTTTCATCCCACCTCTAGTTAGGGGGTGTGTACCAGGCTGTGATCAGGGGCAACTGCACTGGACCAGCCCTTGCCCTCAAGGAACTGATGCTAGGTGAGACAGGCAGTCATGAATTTGATATTTTCAGGTAAGTGCTAAGCAGATGAGATAGCAGATGATATAATTGGGAGTAACTAGGGGTGGCTGGAGGAAGGAAACTGTATCAGGGAAGAGGTGCGTTAGTCAGCTGGGGCTGCCCTAACAAAATACCACAGACTGGGCAGCTTAAAGAACACACATTTATTTCTCACAGTTTTAAAGGCTGGAAGACCAAGATCAAGGTGCCTGCAGATTCAGTTCCTGGTGAGGGCTCTCTTCTTGGCTTACAGACGGCTGCCTCCTCGCTGTGTCCTCACATGGCAGGGGTGGGGGTAGGAAGTGGGGGGGGTAAGGTGAGGGGGGG
>NW_007728991.1:226051-238863 GCF_000696425.1 Galeopterus variegatus | reverse complement strand
AGGTGAGGGGGGGAAGGGTAGGGAGATCTTTCAATTCTATCAGATTAGGACCCCACCTTTATGACCTCATCTAACCTTAATTACTTCCTAAAAACCCTGTCTTCAAATACAGTCACATTCTGAGGTACTAGGGGTTAGGGCTTCAACATATGAATTTGGAGGGACACAATTTAGCCCATAATACCCTCCTTCCTGGTTTGGAATGAGGCCACAAAATGAAGGGAGGCTCATCTTGCCTCCTCTATGCCCTGCGCTGGAGACCAGAAGGAAGACTGACACAAGGACTCTGTGGGGTGAGAAGATTGCTCTGTGTCCCCTGGCTGGTGTGTAGCCACACTCAAAGGGGTGTGAAGTAGGGAGGCTATGCTGGTGGCCTGAGGCCCAGGACACAGAGAGAGGGCAGGGCCTGTGCTGGGCCAGATACCACCCCTGACTCTGGGTGGAAGCATATGTGAGTGAAGAATCCTGTCCTGCCCTTGGGGATGCCTGAGGTACAAGGAGACCCTGCAGGAGGGTGGACCACCAGAATCCTAGGGGTGAAAGAACTGGCAGCACCAGCTGCCACAGGAAGTGGGACCAGAAGGGCCTTGCAACGGGGCCTGTGACAGCACAGAGGGGACCATCGCACNGGGGTGTGAAGTGGGGAGGCTATGCTGGTGGCCTGAGGCCCAGGACACAGAGAGAGGGCAGGGCCTGTGCTGGGCCAGATACCAACACTGACTATGGGTGGAAGCATATGTGAGTGAAGAATCCTGTCCTGCCCTTGGGGATGCCTGAGGTACAAGGAGACCCTGCAGGAGGGTGGACCACCAGAATCCTAGGGGTGAAAGAACTGGCAGCGCCAGCTGCCACAGGAAGTGGGACCAGAAGGGCCTTGCAACGGGGCCTGTGACAGCACAGAGGGGACCATCGCACGTTGTGTTCAAATGGACAGTTGTGTGCTCACGGTCACAGCAGCACTGCTCACAGTTGCCAGAAGGAGGACAACCCAAGTGCCCATCGATGGATGACTAGATAAACAACGTGGCTCATCTACTCCATGAAGCAGTATTCAGCCTGAAAAACAAATGGAGTTCTGGTCTATGCTACAGTGTGGGTGACCATTGAGAACACTACACCAAGTGAAAGAAGCCGGACACGAAAGGAAAAATCTGTATGATTCCATTTATATGTAATGTCCAGAGTAAAGGAATCTATAGGGATGGAAAATAGATTAGTGGTTGCCAGGGGCTGTGTGGGGGTGTTGGAGGGGAAGGGGAAGTGACTGCTAATGAAAATGGGGTTTCTTTTGGAGTGATGGAAATGTTCCGGAATTAGATAGAGTTAATGGTTGCACGACATTGTGAAAGTACTAAATGCCACTGAGCTGCACCCTTCAAAATGGTTATTTATTTATTTTTTTTTTAAAGATGACTGGTAAGGGGATCTTAACCCTTGACTTGATGTTGTCAGCACCACGCTCAGCCAGTGAGCTAACCGGCCATCCCTATACAGGATCCAAACCCGTGGCCTTGGTGTTATCAGCACCACACTCTCCTGAGTGAGCCACGGGCTGGCCCAAAATGGTTAATTTTTTAATGTCAATTTCACCTCAGTTAAAAAGAAAGTGACCATGAAAGCAAAATCCAGGGTTTTTTTGTTTTATTGTTTCTTTCTATCCACCGCTCACTGGTCTCCCTCCCCAGCCCCATCCACCAAAAGAGCAGGTTGTGGAGAATCATCAGTTGGCAGCTCATTGGCTCATTCACTTCAGTAAACCCCGTGTCAGGTGTCCTGCTATGAGGGGGCTGCAGAGATGCAGGGGAGACCATTTCAGGGAGTCCTCAGTCTAGTCAGGCACTGAGGAGGAAGATACTTTGCCACTCACATGTGTCCTTTACAATTTTCCGGTAGCCACATTTTAAAAAGTGAGAGACAGGTGAAGTTATTTTTAATAATACATGATGCTGTGGATTGATGGAATTGTCTCCTCCAAAGTTCATGTATTAGAGGCTTAATTCCCACTGTGACAGTTGAGGGTAGAAATCCTATTATAGTAATTGAAAAGGTGGGGCCTTGAAGAGGTGATTGGATTGTAGGACCGTGCCAAAGTGAATGGATTAATAATGGTGGTGAGGGGCGTGGTTCTGAGGGCTTTAAAAAGAGAGCATGTGAGAGTCTCTCACTCTCTGCTCCACCATTTTCTGCCATATGAGACCCCTGCATTGCTGTGAAGCCACCACCAAGAAGACTCTCACCACGTGTTCCCTGGACTTTGGACTTCCCAGCCTCCAAAACTACAAGCAATAAATTTTGTTTCCCTATAAATCTCTCCATTCCAGGTATTTTGTTATAAGCAACAGAAACAGACCAATACAGAAAATTGGTACTGGAGAAGTGGGGTGTTGCTTATAACAAATACTTGAAAATTTGGAAGCAGCTTTGAAACTGGGTGTTGAGCAAAGCCTGGAAGAATTTGGATGAACAAGCTAGAAAAAGGCTAGATTCTGGTGAAAGTTTAGAAGACAAGAAAACCGGGCAAAGTTTGGAGTGTTTTAGAGACTGGATAAATGCTTTTGGAAACTTGAACTGTAAAGACCATTCTAAGAAGATCTCAGATAGAAATAAGGAGTTTATTGGAAACTGGGGCAAAGATCACCCTTGCTATGAACTGGCAGGGAACTTGGCTGCATTCTGTTCATGCCCAAAAGTTTTATGGAATGAGGAATTTCAAGGTGCTGACCCAGGGTATTTGGCAGAAGAAATTTCTAAGTAGCAAAAGCATTCTGGGAGCTGCAAGGCTACCTGCAACAGCCTATGCTCAGTTATGGCAGAAAAGGCATGAAATAAAGCCAGAATGTATAATTAAAAGGAAAGCAGAGTGTAAAGATTTTGAAAATTTGCAGCCTGGCCATGCGGTAGAGAAGAAGAGAGCATTTTCAGGAGAAAAATGCAATGGTGTAGCGCAGTGATCGTTTGCTAAGATTACTACAAAAGAAAGGGATTACCAAGAGAAGGGGAAAAGGCCCTGAAGGCATTGCAGGAGCCTCTAGGGCCAACCCTTCCATCACAGGCCCAAGGCCTAGGGAGGCTGAATGGTCTCAGGAACAGGCCTGAGGCACCCTCCACAGGCTCACTGTCCAGGGCCACCTTGGGAAGCTGTTTCTAGCACCAGCACCTTGACTGCTCCAGCTGTGGCTAAATTGGCCCCAGGTGTAACTGAACCCATAGCTTTGGAAAATACAGGCTGGGAGGCTTGGTGGCATCCACATGGTCTGCAGACTCACAGAATGCCAGAGCCATGAAGGCTCAGGATCATCCACCCTGATATCAAAGGAAGTATGGAAAAGCCTGGGGACCCAGAAAGAGATCTGTAGCAGGAGTGATTTGCCATATAGATCTTTCACTAGAGCAATGCTGAGGGGAAACATGGGGTTGGAGTTGCAGCAGAAAAACCTCAACAGTATTATGTCTACCGTAGCCAATAGAGTGGGACCACCATGGAGACCCCAGACCCGTGAAGCTACCAGAATGGAACACCAGCCTGGGAGAGCTGATGTGCGTTCTGAGACCAGGAAAGCCATAGGAGCGCAGCTGTCCAAGCACTTGGGGACACAACCCCCACACCAACATGCAGAGGACACCGAACATGGAAGCAAGGTACATGACTCGCCAGCTTTGAGATTTAATGCCTGCCCTGCTGGGTTTCAGACTTGTTTGGGACCTGTTACCCCTTTCTTTTGATCTATTTCTCCATTTTTAAATGGGAATATGCACCCTATGCTTGTCCCACCATTGTATCTTGGAAGTAGATAACTTGTTTTGATTTCCCAGATGGAACTTTGAACTTTGGACTTTTGAGTTGAAACAATTAAAGACTTTGGGATGGAATAAGTGTATTTGCATGTGAGAAAGACATGAACTTTCGGGGCCAGGGGTTGAATGATGTGGATTGACTCATGTCCCCCATGTTTTATGTATTATAAGCTTGATCCCCACTGTCACTGTTAAGAGGGTGGGAAATCCTATTATGGTAATTGAAAGGTGGAGCCTTGAAGAGGTGATTAGATTGTAGGACTGTGCCGTAGTGAATAGGTTAATAATGGTGGTTACAGGTGTGGTTCTGAGAGCTTTAATAGGAGAGCACATGAGAATCTCTCTCTCTCTCTGATCTGCCATTTTCTGCCATGTGAGACCCCTGCATTGTTGTGAAGCCACCACCAGAGACCCTCACCAGATGTGTTCCCTGGACTTTGGACTTCCCAGCCTCTGAAACTGTAAGCAATAACTTTCATTTTCTTCCAAGTTACCCAGTTCCAGGTATTTTGTTATAAGCCACAGAAATGGACTAATACACCCCTCTTGCCCTGGGATAACCACAGAGCCCAACTGTGAGCTGGTGGCAGAGCCAGGACTGGAACAGGGCTCTTGTCGCAGCCTGTCCCTCCCTGCTGAGTTCCCCTCTCCACTTGCACCACCCACCACCTTGCCAACCTGGGCCCAGGTGTGGCTGCTCTTCTGAACGGGAGAAAGAAGGTGCATTTGGGGGGGGGTATATCTTATTTGATTTGGTTTGGGGTTGGAGATGAGGAAAAAAATGCCTGAGATAAAATAAAAGTTTGAAGAGAGAAGGAAGCCGAGGTCCCCTGGCCCTCCTGGGTTCATTGTGCCTGGGAAAGGCAGGGTTGGGAGAAAGAAGGTGCATTTGGGGGGGGTATATCTTATTTGATTTGGTTTGGGGTTGGAGATGAGGAAAAAAATGCCTGAGATAAAATAAAAGTTTGAGGAGAGAAGGAAGCCGAGGTCCCCTGGCCCTCCTGGGTTCATTGTGCCTGGGAAAGGCAGGGTAGGAAGAAGGAGGAAGAGCTGGGAGAGAGACAGGAAAGATGCCCAGGGAGGGAGAACGGTGAAGGGGGTGTGTCATGGGGACAGTCAGATTCACGACCAGGACCAGTGGCCACAAGATGTCTTAGTTTCCTGTGGCTACTGTCACAAACGACCACAAATGGGGCACCCCAAAACAACAGACATTTATTCAGATGTCTGAGGTCAAGGTGTTGGCAGGGCCACACTCCCTCAGGAGGCTCTAGGGAGACTGTTCCCTGCCCCTTCCAGTTCCTGGTGGCTATTGGCCTTCCTTGGCCTGGGGCCGTGTCACTCCAATCTCTGTGTGGTCACATGGCCACCTCCTCTTTTGTCTCAATTCACCCTCTGCCTCTTTCTTATAAGGACACTGGATTTAGGGCCCACCCAGATAATCTGGTATGATTTCCTCATCTCAAAATCCTTAACCTAATTACATCTACAAAGACCCTTTTTCCAAATAAGGCGACATTCACGGGTTGGGATTAGAATGTGGACATTTTGAGGATCACCATGCAGCCCACTATGAAGAGAGTGGGAAGATCATCAGTTCAAAATTAAGGAAAGCCCCTGTAGCCATCAGAGCTGACCCCAAAGAAAGGCGGAGTGTCCCCGTGGAGGCATTTGTGCAGGTGAGTTGGGGCAGGGAGTTTCGGTGCAGCGACCCCTCAGGTCCTTGGGAGTAGATGAGGTCTGGAGGGGTCAGAGGCCACGCAAGCCTTCCAGTCCTTGGCTCCCTCATCTCGAGGAGGAGCAGCTGGGCCCTGTCACTCTCACAGCTGTGTCTTTTTCCACTGTCTGAAGATTAGGTCACCTTCTAGTAGCAGGGGGAAAATTCATCACCTCTGCCAGCTCCTGCTTGGGGTCACCCCCTCCTCACCCAGACCCTAGGTTCCCAGGCCAGGTCACTGTGGACATTTCCCAGGATGGCCAGAGTCAGAACTGTGCTGACATTGTGCATTTTCAAACCAATCCATGGCAGCCGGAGCTGAGGGCCACAGCCTGGGAGTCACCACAAGACGCTGCCTGAACTGTGTGTGTGAGGAGATGGCATGGCCACCTCACACATGTCCTGCCAGGCCGCTGCCCTGTGCCCTGCCTTCCTCCTGCTTCTCGAGGACCTTCTGGGACTATCACTGGTACATTCAGTGTGGCGTGTGCCACGAGTCCTGAATTGAGGCTTAGACACCACGGTTTATTATCCCATCTGACCTTAACTAACCTGTCACCTCCACCTTGAGTCCTTTGTTTCTCTCTTTCAAAAAGAAGTTGAGTTATGAAAGGTTTCTTCCAGCTTGGCTCCGTGTACAGAGGACTGTGCTGGGCACTGCAGCAGGGAGAGGTTTAAAGAGGAAGGTGTGGGAAGGGGTCGTATGGGGAGCCCGGGGCTGGGGCGCACTGGGGAGGGCAGAGGGAGACCGTGAAGGGTGCACAGGGGCCCGAGAAGGCTGGGGGACCAAGTTGGACACTGCTGGCTAGAGGTTAGGCCATTACTCGTCAATTAAATGGTTCTCCTCTTCCAGCAAATTATCTTCTTTATTTGTTCTGGAGTGTTCTCAGCGGCATCTGGCAGAATTGCTCTTGTAGCGCAACCCGAAATTGGGTTTCCACCCACCGTGGGCCAGATGAGACGGGGATGGTGTGTGTCATGGGGAGGGGTGCGTACCTGGGAGGCAGCACCCAGGCTTCTCTCTGAGACCCTTCAGAGGAGTGTGATCTGGTACATATAACCTTTTTCATTTTTTAAAAAAGTTTAGTTTCCTCCAGTTATTCATCCAACCGTCTTTCTTTAGCTAGTACGAGCACCTGCTTTATGCTAGGCCTGTCATGTAAGTTCTAAGAGTGAGGCGTGTATAGAACTACAAGCATCTTGTGAGCAGCGCTGGTCCCTCCCGGTGGTGGCTGTGCATCCCCAGCTGTCCCCCAGCAGTGGCTTGGCTCATGGGAAGTGCAGAGGGTCCTGTTTCTATGGCTTGGGCCTTTAGTGCTGCCACTTGTCACTTGCAGACTGCTGCGAGGGCACCAGCAGGGTAGACTTAGGAGCTTGTTGCAGCCCCACCCCCCACCACTCCAGCCCATGCAACCCAGCATGAGCTCAGCAGGACATCCGCCCGACAGGGCCATTTCTGGAAGGCAGACTGTCCACCGTCCATGGAGGGGTGTGGTAGTGATCAGGCTCCAAGTGGTGTCCCTGTCATTGCCCTTCTGTATCCAGCCCACAGAAGGAGAGGAGAGATGAGGGAAGGGGCCCACCCCTCTTAAACGCTTCGGTCCACTTCTGCTCACAATTAGGTACAGGAGAACCAGGAAACAGTCTGTGCTGAGGAAGGATGGGACCATTACGATGAGTCTCCACAGCAGTCTGTCCTTCTGGCAACCAAATGCCAGTCCTGCTGTGCCCCTTTCCAGGTGTGCTCACACCCTCCCCACCCCGTTTCTGCCTTAGGCCACCATCTCCTGGAGATGCACCAGGTTCTCCACCTGCAATCACCCTGCAATCACAAAGTAAAATCCAAGTTTCTGCCCCCTCTGAAGCCAGCTCAAGGGTGGAGCAGGGACGAAATGAACACAATCAGAGCTCTCACTAGAGGGAGGGAGAATGGGAGACACACAGCAGCCCCAGGCCCCAGCAGCGATGAAGTCCCAGGGGGCAGGCTTGTGAAGACCCCTGCCCTACCCATGGAGGGATTTCCTCACTTGGACCCCAACTCATCTGGTTTTCTCCATGGCCACATCCGAGGTGGGGACCACACAGTTTTTGCAGCTCTTTTCCTGCCCATGCAAGTCTGGGGGACCAACTCTTGTTCTACACAACTGGTTCATGGCTTCTTTGGCAATACAAATCCCTCCAGAATTTTGGGGGTTTTCCTTCCAGTAAGTTCCATGTGACTGAGGTTCTTTCCTAACATAGTTTTCAAGCAGCTTTATTTCTCTGCTTCTTCATCCCTATGATTGTCTCTGTCTCTCTCAGATTACTGATGCCTACCTTGAGAATATCTCAACGATTAGCTTGTGGAGCAAGACAAATGCCCTTCATTTGATCTTTGCTGCGGGGCTGAGGCCCTTGTCCCTAAAACTGAGAAAGTTTTAATGGGCCTTTGTTGCTTAAAACCTTTTTGATTTTATTTTCTGCTATTTGGGGTCCATTTGCAGCTCACTTTTCCAGCCCTGCAAGGCCTCAGACTCTTTCTATTCCCCTCTCTTCTGTTTGCACGCCGTTTCGCATCTTGCTTGAGCGCATCTTTCTCATACCTTGCAATCATAAGCCAAAGGAACAATCAACATACATTAATCTTTCAGCTCATTCAACCACTTTCCCCTGGAGCTACAGACTTAGTGCTGCCCGGTCTGCCCTCCAAGTCAGGCTACACTTTTAGCAAACACTGCCCCTGCGTAACATCTTACTCCAGCTTCCCATTTTGCACTATTTATTTCCATGCTCCCTGCTGCCTGACCACTAAGCCAATGCTGTGTTTTAGGTTTTAAGTCATGACAGTACTGTACTTCAAGGTGTTAGTACACTATCTGCTATAGCAAATAGACCCCCAAACGTAGAATGGTTAAAACACCATAGAGATGTATTTCTCGCTCATGTAACAAGCCAAAGCAAGAGTTTGTCATTGGCAAATGGCTTTTCTCCATGCAGTGATTCAAATACCCATGTTCTTTACAGCTAGTAGATTCACCCTTCCCAAGGCCATGTCACCAACTGCATTCAGCAGTGGGACCAGAGAGAGTGTGGATGGAGCCCATATCATGTCCATGCACTCCACTCACTAGAACTCAGACCTCGGGTCACACCTGCTGTGAGGGTGGCCGGGAAGTGTGGCTCTGTGCCCACAAGTGGAAACAGATGGAACTGCCAGGAACCTCTCCCATACCCTCAAGCGCTCTGTCACCTGGCCCCGCCCACCTTTCCATCTCATTTCTTGACTCCCCCCTTCCAGCCTAGTTCACCTTCATTCAGTTCCTCACAGATGCCATCACTCTCTCACCTCTAGGCCTTTGCTCAAGCTCTTTCATCTACCTGTAGCCCTCTTTACCTCACCATCCCATCCACCCACCTTTCCGCCCATCCATCCATCCACTTGCCCATCCATCCATCCACTTGCCCACTCATTCATCCACCCATTAACCCACTCGCCCATCTATCCATTAATCCACTCATCCATCCATCCATTGAACAAATATACTGAGCACTAAATATGTGCCAGGCACTGAGCTAGATGCTGAGATATTGCAGTGAACAAAATGGAAAACAATCTCATGCCCTCAAGGTGCTTATATTCTAGCAGGGAGAGACAGACAAGGAATAATAAACAAGATAAAATAAACAAATTATTACATTATGTAAGAAGAAATCAATGCTTGAAAAAAAATGGAGCAGGGTAAGAGAATTAGGAGTGGAGCAGGTAGCAATCTAAAAAGTGTGTGTGGGGGGGAATTAGGAAGAAGGGCTCAGAGAGAGGGTGACCATTGGGCACAGACTTGAAGGTGGTGGAGGCAGCCATGAGCCTATCTGGAGGAAGAACACTCTGGGCAGGGGGAGCAGCACATGCAAAGGCCCTGAGGTGGGAGTGGCTTTGCAGATACGTGAACTAGAAGGGAGGCCATGTGGTTGGAGTGGAGTGAGAGAGGGCTTCCCCTAGACACGGGGTCCAGGTCAGGCAGGGCCTGTAGGCTGCTCCCTTCACGAAGCCCACTGTATTAGCCCACTGTTCTGTGGCTTATAATGGAATACCTGAAACTGGGTAATTTACAAAAAATAAAATTTATCTTCACACTTTTGGAGGCTGGGAAGTTCAAATCCAGGGAACATATCTGATGGGGGCCTGGGTGGTGACTATTGTGACACAGGGTGTCACCTGGTGAGAATGGCAGGGGCAAGAAGGAGCTAAGCTTCTCAGTTGCTCTCCTAAAGCCATCAGAACCATGCCATGACTCCATGAATGGGTTAATCCATTCTCCACAGTCCTCACAGTCTAATCACCTCTTTAAAGCTGCACCTTTCAACTACCACAATTGAAACTACTCTCTTAACTCTGTTACCCCCTCTTCACCCTGTAACAGTGGGGATTAAGTTTCAATGAGTTTGGGGGGACATCCAATCCACAGCACCCACTCATCTTCTAGGTCCTAGCCCACACATCCCTTCTTCAAGAAAGGCTTCTGGGTCCTCCACATTGAGGGTGGGCATGTTGCCTGTGCACGCACCGAGAGTCCCGTCACAGAGCTTCTCACTGTGCGTGTACTTTCTCCACTCCCCCGGCCCCCCACTGGGCTGTGGGTCCCACGAAGATGGAGCCTGTCTGTCTTGGTCACTCCTGCATCCTGAGCGAGCACATACTGGTGGCCCCTGTGTGGATGGCACTGGATCTCCAAAGGGCAGTGGCTCCACCTGGAAGAGGTGAAGGTTCTCTCCTCACAAGCTTGTTGGGATGTTTAAACGAGACGACCTGCTTTTGTGACCTAGTCCATAGCACTTAGCTGGACTTTTTGCCCTCGTTGGCAGACACACCAGTACATTCCTACTCCCTGACTCTCCTTTTTCTAGACTCCAGAATGACCACGGAGAGGCTTATTCTTGCTCAGCCTCAGCGTCTTTCCCCATCTAATGTGTGACCCCATCACTGAATTTCCACCTGAATCAGGACAACCTTCAGGAATAAACCTCTCAAGGAATGCTTTGGCCTTATGAGTCTACCATCTCCCTAATTCAGAAAGGTACAGAATTTCACCCAGTTAGATCTCATACCCGACCCCATATTCAGTGGCTTGCAAGCATCTCCCTTGACCTCAGACAAGCTCCTCCCAGGACAAGGACGCTTGGCTTCTTTCAGCACTCCAGTCCATCGTGTGCCAGCATTAGTGACAGCGGGTCAGCTCATATTTTTAATGACCACTCTCGGTCGGCCTGGATCTGCCTGTTTATTCCCTACAATGCTTCGTCTTGGCTGTCAGTATTGATGGGCTGGCATTACGTCATATGCCATGCCCCTAGCAGGCAAGAATGTTCCTGCTTAGCCTTATTATTTGCCTGTTGGCTGTTGTCCCGTCCCTCCTCTGTGTCACAGAGGGCTGGAAGTCTGCACACTACATTTGCCAGAGCCCTCACCAGTGGCCTTCCAATTAGTTTCTGCTGGTGGGAAGCACTGGCAGGAAATTAGAGGGCAGTAAGGAGAGTTTCTAGATTTGGGAGTGTTTTTAGTGGCAGGGGCTGCAGCAGTGACCAACAGGCACACCCCCCGGGTCTTGCTCAGGCAGCGAGGTTCCACCAGGAGCACCCCCAGCAGCCCAGTGACCACGGCTTTGGAAGCCCCTTCTGTTCCTCCAGCCTCAGGGTACAAGTGTCCTACACTTACCTACATCTGGGTGGTCTCCCCTGCTCACTCTTGCTCCTCTTGTCCTTCCTACAGTCTTCATAAGCAACCGCCTGCATTAAGTCCCCTCTGAGTACCTGGGCAGTTTCCATTTTCCTGACTCTGCTCCGAGATTGCGCTCGGTAGCAGGAATGACCTCCAAGGAAACAGCCCCTCAGAGCTGGAAACCTGGGATGGGTTATCTGGCCTGACTGGGCTGAAACAATAATGACCTTATTGTCAGGGGGCCCTGACAATAAAGTGGGCCCTGGAAGTTCACAGCATTTAGTGGAAAAAGTAGTAAAGTTGTTCCTCAACTTATGATGGAGGTATGTCCCAATAAACCCATTGCGAGTCAAAAATATCGTTAAGTCAAAAATGCATTTAATACTGGTAACACAGTGACGGTCCCCAACTTCTGGTGGTTGGCCTTACTCGACTTTACGATGGTGTGACAGTGAAACACATCCAGTGGAAACCATAACCCCAATAAGCCATAAGGAGCTCCTTGACTTGCGATGGTGTTATGTCCTGATAAACACATCATAAAGTCAAAAAATTGTAAGTCCAATCATCATAAGTCAGAGACCATCTACATTTATAATATCACCTATTTTAAGTGCCTGGGGATGAAGTGTCTTTTAAAGGCAAAGCTTGGGAGACTGGATGGCTGCTTGATCGTGGGGATGGCACCTGGGAGGACTGGAGTGAGCTGGTGGCTTCTGACCACACTGGAGTCCGTGGAAAGAAAATGATAAACTCAGCACAAGGCATGGATAGAAAACCAGAGAGCCTCTTTGACAACCAGAAAAGCATCTGTTTAATATACTGTAGTCATAAGACTGATACAACTGAAAATGCAACCCTAAATTTGATCCTGTGGGTTGCAGAATTACAACACAAGTTGAATTCACAGCCTCTCTGGATCTCTCACGTGAAATTTAGGGCATTGAACTGGAAGGAGTAGGGCCCTGAGAATGGTAAAGGGATATTTGGGTGGACTTGAGCAAATCCGAGAATCCTGAACTGAGGAGGAAGTGTGAGCCTACGGCCAGGTGCTCCGCTTACGTTGCGCTGCGGCCCCTGCCTCTGCTGCAAGGCCTCCCGGTGGCAGCCAGGCCCTCTTGAATGGCAATGTGAGTTATGGCTCGAGGCAGGACCCTGCGTCAGCCTTCCAAATGAGCAGAGAAGTTGCTGGAAGCTTTGTCTGTTTATTGCTTTTTGAGAGCATCTGTCACCTAAAGTAGACATAAGACCTCATAACACACAAACTGAACACCGTCCTCTAGAGAAGATGGGAACACGGTTTGGATCCTGGTCCCCTCCTGCAGTGTGGGCTGCAGGCTACTGACTGCCCCACTGTGAGCCTCAGCCCCACGCCTGTCAAACAGGAGCGGGATGAGACGGGAAAGAGCGTGGCCTTGCTGTGCCCCTTCCTCTTTAGTTTGGGGCAGCTGTGAAACCCCCTCACCCCAGGGGGGAACTAGGAGAAAAATTCCCATTCAGGCATCTGCTCCCTCCCTGGGCAGAATGAGATGCGGCCCTGCGGGGGGGGGGGGGGGGGGGGACGACAGGATTCCACCGCTTTCCCCAACGGGCCTGTGTTCACAC
>NW_007728991.1:213663-225143 GCF_000696425.1 Galeopterus variegatus | reverse complement strand
CCCCCCCCCCCCCCCCCGGGGGAAAAGGGGGGGGGCCGGGGGGGGGGGGGGGGGGGGACGACAGGATTCCACCGCTTTCCCCAACGGGCCTGTGTTCACACGAGGCTGGGCCCCACCACCCTGCGCTGGACCAGAAATCCCAAAAGGAGACGTTTTAGGGAGGAGAGGAGCTCCGGTCCGAGAGCAGCAGCTGGCCTGATGTCACAGCCTCTTCCGAGGAAACCCTGCAAAGCAGCCGCGCAGCCAGGGCCAGCGCTAGCGCCGACGGCGGCCTCAGCCCCAGGAGCCAGGCGGTTAGGTGGCAAGCAAGGTGGGCAGCAAAGTCGCCCGGGCTGGCTTGGGATCCTGACGCCACTGCTGTCTGCTGGGGGACCTCAGCCAAGCCACGGCGCCTGTCAGAGCCTGGCTCTCCCCACTGACAAGCAGGCTGATGCCATCGTGCAGGCTGTGCTGACTATCAAGAGCAGAGGTGGGACGCCAGGGAGGGAAGGGAGAGCCCCAGCCGAGGCTGTCTTCTCCACTCCTTCCTCACACCCCGGGGGCTCCCCGACCTCCTCGCTGTGCCTCAGTGTCCTCATCGGTTAAAAACAAGACTAATGATCAGACGACTGTGTGGACAGCACATGGGTGCCTCTCCTGGAAGCACCCTGGAGCAGAATGCTGGGCCACCCTGTCACTGAAATGTATGTCGTGCAATATGTTCAAGAGCTGAAAGGTAACAAAGGGAGCAGGTCCGGAGACCAGCCTTGGCCCAGACCCATCTCAACAGGTCCTGAGTAGGAAAGGCACATGACTCACCACCTAGTTTGACTGGGCAAGGAGGAGAAACCCACAGGGTGAGACGTGGCAGGGGAGTATGAGGCCTTCGGGCCATCTGCTGCGGGGAGCAGAGTGGGCCCCAAACGTCCCTCTGCCTGCTCTTGCACTGGTCTAACCCAGGCGCACGAACTGGCCCTGCATGACCAGCCTCCTGACTAACAGCTTCCAGAGCGTCCTGGGACAGGGAGGGGGTGAGGCCGGGATGCCAGAGACGGTAGCACCAGAGGACGAGCCGGCACGGCTGAGTCAGGCTGTGTTAGCTGAGGGGTGGTGGGGGGCTCCAGGGTGGGGTGTCTCCAGCAGAACCAGAGGCCCCACCTTGGGAGAGGTGGCTATTGCTGCTACCGTGAGGCTCTACTGGAGACCACGGGCCAGGCCCAGCTTTGCCCTTTCAAGCCCCCTGGAGCAGGAACTTTAAGGCAGCCCAAGGTGAGAAGGCCCAGGTTACACCTGTGGGAACTGGGGACAAACTTACTGAGAAAGCCCAAGCTGCTGTTCCTGGGCCCACGGTCCACACAGGGCCTCCAGAAGCCTCGTCTCCTCATTCAAGTACTAAGTGTTTTGTGGGTATGCTGGTTGGCTGGCAAGTCACTTGCCGTTAGAACACAGTGCATGGGATCTTAGGTTCAGGTAGGGGCTACTCCCTCCCGGTGCCACCTGGCTCTCTGCTCCTCAAGGCCCGTGTTGGCCCTCTGGGGTCTCCTGTGCAGGAGCCCTCCTGTGGGAAGGCTGGGAGGGCACTGGGCCACCTCACCGTCTAGGCTCCAGAGGGACCCAGCATTAGCTCACTGAGCTACCGGGGAGTCTGTGCTTGAACTTGGGAAGGGGGTGATCCTAGGGAGGGGAGAGAGGGAGGGAAAGAAGGCCCCTAGCCCAGCTGCTCTAGGATGTGAAGGGGAGGACAAAGGCGCAGACCCCAGGCTGGCCCGTCTGTCCACTCCCAGGGCTACAACCTGCTCTTTTCTTAAACTGCACCAGGAATGGGGCAGCCCTAGGCCTGGAGGGGACACAGAACAGCTCAGTCCACCTACCAGCTATCTCTTCCTGGAGGCCCAGGGGCTTCTTCAGCCCCTCCTAAGAGCCCTTTGCAAACAGAGCTAAGGAGGACAGTTTCAGCTCTCAGGAATTCCTGGAGGCCACAGCAGGAGTGTCTGGCACGGGATGGGGGAGGGGGGGTGCTTAGGATGGTGACCACTGCTGGTCCACACCTGTGACTCACAGCAGCTGAGGGCTCTGGAGCAGCTCTCAGGAATTCCTGGAGGCCACAGCAGGAGTGTCTGGCACGGGATGGGGGAGGGGGGGTCCTTAGGATGGTGACCACTGCTGGTCCACACCTGTGACTCACAGCAGCTGAGGGCTCTG
Organism: Galeopterus variegatus; assembly: GCF_000696425.1. Taxonomy (NCBI): domain Eukaryota; kingdom Metazoa; phylum Chordata; class Mammalia; order Dermoptera; family Cynocephalidae; genus Galeopterus; species Galeopterus variegatus. Next base: position 222,962 of record NW_007728991.1, on the reverse strand, counting down.
GAGCTCAGGGATCCCCAGAGTCAGGCTGGCAGCCCTCCTCCCATGTGCAGATCTTGATGTTCCAGCCACCTGTGCACAAATGCCTGAGGTGGGCCCCTGAGCTGCTGTGGCCGGGGAAGGGCAGGAGGGGGGTCTCAGTGCCAAGGCTCGGGGCAAGGAGGTGGTGAGCAGAAAAGGCAACCACGGGCCAGGACAGCAACCTGCCGCACTGAGTCAGACACAGGGAAGAGTCACCATGGCAATCAGTGCCCCCAGCCCCACCCTCCCCTGAGCACCTGCACTGGAGGAGGGAGACACTGGGGGGTCGGGTCAGCCTCCCCATGTACCATCCAGAGCCCAGCTCCAGACACTCCCAGTGGCCTGGAGGGGGCACATCAATCCCAGGGATTCAATGCTGGCTGATATCTCAGACCAAAAGGAACAAGGAACCCTGACTCCTGGGTCACCCCCCAGCTCCACAGAGGAGCAGCAGAGCACAAGAGGTCAGGACCGTGAGCCCTAAACATCCCCTAAAGGGAAGCCACAGGGCCCCAGGAAGGCGGGTCCCCCAGAACCAAAGTGTACTTGGTACGTCTCCCCAGCTATAACCAGGAAGGCTGGTCCGGGGAGAGAGTGGGACTGGGGACAGGCAACAGAACGTGCCTGGCTACCGCCGGCCACCAAAAAGAAAAACACTCTACGTCTAGCAAAAGAAATCCCTCTGGCTGAAATGTTTCTTCCTCTTGGGTGGCGAGGGCGGCTTTTGAGGACAGCTTGCCTCCCTCCCACCCCCAGCTCCAAGATGTCCTGTCTGAGAAAGCCCTGGTGGGCAGTGGCAGCAAAAAAGCCAACGAGGGGCAGGGATGCTTGGGCAGCGGCCGGGGCCTGCAGCTGCTCGAGCTGGCTGCTGACAGCCAGGGGCAACTCCTGATGGACGGGGACCTCGGTTTCCTGCAGAGCTGACACACAAGAAGTCAACCAAAGGTGAGAGCACCAAGGACAGGAAAACACCTGTCGCCCCCCCCCCACCAGCCTGTCCACACTCCACATCCCGTGATTGTGCGTGTTCCTGTGTGTGCGTTTGTGTGTGCACGTGTGTGTGTGCACAGTTGAGCCTGGGCTGGCACTTGGTCACCACTCTCCTTGTCCCTCACATCAGGGAGGGCTGCCCCTTGGCTCCACTGTAGGTACCAGGGCATAAGAGTCTTAAGAAAGAGAAGGGGGTGGCCTGGCAACAGGTGAGGCTTGGCACTACCACCTTGGAGGGTGGCACACAAGGTTTCTTATTGCTTCTCTTGGCTCTGGGGAATACCCTCCTTATTTGCAGAAAGACCTAGGACGTGGCAGCAGGATCCCATATCCACCCTCCTGATCACTGGCAGGTGGGAACTGGCTCCAGCCCCCATGTGGCGTGCACAGAATTCCTTCTGCGAAGCTGCGGGTCCCAGCAGAGTGGCGCTGTCACCTACCCTTCCGCACAGTCACTGGATTACTGCCCATCCTTGCCAGCCTCCTCCAGGGGTCTGGACATTGGGCCACAGTTGAGTGTCCTTACAAAAATAACTCTGAGTCTGTTCCCAGTGGGACCAGGTTCCTGAGAGCACGCAGGCCTGGCGGAGGCCGCGTGGAAGGGGCCGGCAGGGAGCGCTCCCCGCGCGGGCCAGGGTTACGGCTGCAGACGCTCCAGGTACTGTGGCAGGGGGTTCTCCTTGACGTACTTCTGGATGTACCAGCAGGTGAGATGGGCTCTCAGGTCCTCCTCCACCACAAAGTCCAGGGCAGCCTGGGAGCCAGGGCAGAGAGGAGAGGGGTCAGGGCCCTGTAGCCAGCACCCAGCTGCAGTGTGGGCTCCCGCCGCAGCCCCCAGGCTCCAAGGCCACCCTCCGACTTGGCCCACGTTAGTAACTCTCTGAGTCTCCTCCTGGGTAACCTAGGATAACCCCACAGACCAGCTCACAGGCTGGTCCTGTGTAGAAGGAGAAGACAGATCACTTTGCATGGGGTAGGCACAAGTCCCCACGCCCCAGGCGAGGAGGCAGAGGACGCCTTGCAAGTCTCCCTGAGCCCCCATGCTGATGCAGAGGCCTGGGTGGGGGCAGGAGGAGGAGGGGAAGCCAGCAGAGGGCCCAGCCAAGCCCCAGGAGCAGCCCTTAGGGGAATTTAGGGCCATTCTTTGCTCCAGCTGTAATTCCCCTCATTAAGCCCAAACCTGCTGTCCAGGCAGCCTGGGGCTTAAGGTGCTTTGGGGATGAAGGGGGTATGGGGTTGGGAATGAACCAGAAGCAGGGGGCCCTAGGATAGAATCAGGCTTGACCAGGAAGCTCCGACACCAGGAGTGTGGTGACTGTGGAGGTTTAGCCACACCAGAGTTCTGCAGACCAGAGGCCAGGGCCCAGAAAGGCCACCACCAGCCCCAGGAGGAGCCAGGGAGGGCAATGTGTGCTCCTGATGTCTGCCTGCTGTCAGCTGCAACCTGTTGGCAAGGCAAGTCCAAGAAGCACGCTGGAGTTGGGGTCACCACCGCCTCTGAGTGGAAAGTGGCTGCCCCCATGTCCCCTGCCCACCCTACCTTGGCAAGGTGCTTAGCGATGCCACGCCCGCGGTAGGCATCGGGGACCTCGGTATGCTGCAGGTCCACGATCCGCTTGCCCACGTACTCGTACAGCAGGACGGCCCGGTCATGACACCCTGGGGGGAGGGAGGGCAGAGACAGGTGAGCCCTAGGAGATTCTAGGGGCCTGAGGGGCTCAGCTGCCCCAGCATAGAGTCCTATAGGTGCCCAGCAGACCCAGGCATAGAGGCCAGGGTGGTGGGACAGGCATTTGGAGCCATTCAACTGCTGCAGTTGAATCTTGATACCCTCTCTGTGCCTCAGTTTCCTCATCTGTAAAGCGGGGATATAATAAAATGTTCCCCATAGGGTTGTTTAGAAGGTAAATGAGGTAATCTCTGTGAAAGCCACGCAAAGCCTGAAACACACAGCTCCATATGAGCCTTCGCTACTGTCATCAGTCTCAGCATCCAAGGGCTCTACCACCCCCTCCACAGCTCTTCTCTCTGTGGCCCCACCTGGGCCCCCTCCCAGGGTCTGGGTGTTCTGGGGCCGAGCACTGGACATACAACAGGGCTTGGCAAGTCTGCAATTAAAACGGAGCACGAAGAGACAAGAGAGGCAGATCGATGAGATGCATCAGGACCACCTGCGGACCCTGCCAGAGACACAGTGTGGGAGATCGGAGGACTGTGACAGCAGAGTTCATGAAACTGACACTGGGCACAGGAAACAGAAAGAAATGGGTCTTCATGCCCTCCCAGGCCGGCTGGACCTGGAGCTCACCAGTCTACCCCAAACTCTGTTGGAATAACATTTAACTGAAGTTCCTTTAACCAGTTTTTAGTTCCTTATCTTTCTGTCTATACACCTGTCCGTCCATCCATCCACCCATCTACCCACCCATCCACTCATCCATCCACCCATCCATCCATCCATCATCTACCTACTAATTCACTCACCCATCCATCCATCCATCTACTCAACCAACCATCCACTCGCCCGTCTATCCATCGACTCATCTATTCATCCACCCACGCCCACCCACCCCTCCATCCACTCACCCACTCACTCATCCATCCAACAAATGCTTTCTGAGCCCCAGGCACTGTCTCAGGAGCTAGGGACACAGCAATGAACAAGCCTGACAAAGAGTTCTGCTCTATGAAACTGACTAGAAGGGGATAAAAAAAATAAATAAGAAAAGCTAGTGACTGTACAGCATTTGAGGGGATGGGGAAGGGGTGTGGGGAGTGCTGGGTGGGGGACAGAGACAGAAAGGAGGAGAGGGAGTCAGCGCCATGTGATGTCGAGGGAACAGCGTCCTAGGCAGAGGGAATAGCCAATGCAAAGGTTCTGAGGCAGGAGCGGTCAGCAAGGAGGAGGGGTGGCTGGAGAGGAGGGGTGACGGGGAGGGTGGAGGAGATGAAGGCAGGGAGGTGACGCGGGCAGGTCCTGCAGAGCCTCCTAAGCCATCATGAGCTGGGAGCCTTGGGAGGGTCCACAGGAGAGGAGGGACAGATGAGACTCATGACTTCACAGGATCCCTCTCGTTGCCATGGGGAGAATGGACTGGGGGCAGGAGCAGGGAGACCTGTGAGGTGGCTGCACTGGTCCAGGTGAGTGATGAGGGGGCACAGACCGGGCGGAAGCAGTGGGAGTGTGAGAAGGGGTCAGACTCTGCATCCTGAGGGTGTGGCTGGCAGGATGAGGCTTGGGTGTGGGCAATGAGACAAAGAGCCAAGGACGACTCCAAGGTTTTTAGTTTCAGGGAGCTGCAAGTGCCTGAAGGAAAAAAGCTGGGTTGGGGGAGGGACAGGGCCACTGAGTCAGGTGTAGTCAGGAGAAGCCGCTCCGAGGAGAACACCTCTGAGGGGAGAGGTGAACAATGAACAAGAGCACTGAGGACAAAGCAGGTGAAGGACAGGCAGAGGCACAGCCAGTGCAAAGGCCCTGAGATTGGAGGACACAATTCACTGTGTCCTAAAAGAAAACACGTCAATGTCAAAACAAGTGTCTTTCTCTGCTTTTTAAAATCAACTTGCATTTCAGCTGTTTTAACTTTAAAGAACCAGAGAATTTGCTCCTGAGTGTGTCTGGCCTCCTGGCATGTGCTGGATGTTGCAAGGGGAAGACTAGCAGGCTTAGAGATCAAATGACCAGTCCAGGGTCACACAGCAAATCAGGCACTGCAACAGGGTCCAACCCCAGTTAGGAGGCTTCCTGGTCCTTGGTATCTCCCTTGATTCTCCCCACAGCTCCAGGAAGGAGGCTACAATTCATCTCCCCACTTCCAGATGAGTAAACTGAGCTCCAGAGACCACCTCACACGGCAAGCCAGAGGTGAAGCTGGAAACCAGGCTTCCAGGCACCAAGCCAAGTCCGTTCTTTCTGCTTCACCACCACATGCGCTCTGCCTCCTGCCTCCAGGCATTCGCCCAGCCGTTCCCTCCGCCTGCAAGCACCCTTCCCTTTTTCTGCCAGGCCCAGCCGAGGGTGGCCCCCAGTTTCCCCTCCTCCCCATGCCTCCACGCCCCCCAGCACTGGTGCCTCCTCCTTGTGGGCCTGACAGTCGTTCTGCGGGCTGTACCCACTGTCCTGGCCAGGGCCCAGCTGTGGCCTCCACTGCTGCTACACAACATGGGACTCGGTTCTTGGATCGGCACCTGTTGGGGGAATTCAACTCACTGGAAAGGCAAGCAGAGATCAAGAGGCTATTTGGGGACTGACCCAGTTACTGAGGGGGCTGCCCGCCTGCCCTAGCCATTTAACTACCCCAAACTCATTGAGGGCCTACTACGTTCAGACTGGGTTTTGGGTGCTGGGCAGGAAGCAGTTTACAAAACTGATAAAACTCTCCGTCACAGATGGTCTATATTTTAGTGGTGGAGACAGACAATAACTATCATTATGAACACAGGACGTGCAGGTGATGAGCTGCTGTGCTATGGGGAACAACAGGGCAGAGGAAGGCTGGGGAGTGGGGGTGGGCAGCCGTTGTAAAGAGGGTGTACAGGGGAGGCCTCTCCTGAGCAAAGACCTGAAGGAGCGAGGGACCCGAGAGGAGATCTGGGGGGTGAGCAGTCCAGGTAGAGAGAAGAGCCTGTGCAAAGGCTCTGGGCTAGGATGCTCATGGAACAGGAGGCCAGAGTGGCTGGGCCGGCTGAGCATAGGGGAGGTTGGGAAGCCAAGTCTGGGTGTCCTAGGGCCAGACCATGCAGGGCCTTGCAAGCCACTGAAAGGACCTCAGCTTCTGCTCCAGCACAATCTCTGCAGAGCATGGAGGTGGCGGGGCCTCGAGCCCTTGCCAGATTGCTTGTGTTCTTCTGTTCATTCATTCCCTCAACCAATATTCCTGGAGTGGCCACTTGGGCCATGGATGGACCTGACCCTGGGACACCTCAGGGATTCTCTGCCATCCCATCAGCCCCTGATGGTCACACGAGCTCTGTCACTACCACATCCCTGGCACCCAGCCCAGGATAGACACTGCAGAAATATTTGTCCAACAAACAACTGCTGTTCTCTCTCCACCTGACACACTGGGGGCTCAAGGCAGCCTTGCAGGCCACTGGCATGCCCAGCACGTTGGTCTTCCCAGAGTCTGGCCCCTGAGCTTCTAGCCAATGCTCCAGGAGATAACGGGACAGGAACGGCTGTAGCTCATGCGTGTGAGGTGCCACCACGGGGCAGGCCATGCTCAGTTCCCTACACATGCTAACCCTCATGATGATCAGACAAAACAGTTACGATTCCTATAGCCCCTTTACAGACAGGGACACTGTGGTTCCAAGAGGTAGCTCAGAGGTGCGTGGAGCTGGCTGGAGATGGGGCTGAGTCTCTAGGAGGGTCTTGAGGCTGAAAGAGAAACAGAGGGAGTCTGGGGTCGCTAGGGTGGATGCAGGACTATGTGGGAGGGAAAGGCCAAGTTTAAATGAATGACCCCCATCAGCCAGACCATGATGCTCCAGACTGCTGAGGAGCCAGACTCCCACCAGCCCTCTTGGATCAGGTGGCCTGTGGCCTGAACCTTGGCTTGAGAGGGAACTCAGAAGTCACTCAGTTGCAGCTGCCCACACCTACGCCATAGCCCACAATGCAATTCCAGGGCCCACGGCCTAACTCCCCTACTCTCCTCCCCCAGCCTGCCTGGGGATCCCCAGAAAATGGCCACCCCCCGTGGCTAAGGCCACGATCCTTGGGTCCTCCTTGCCTTTCTCTCAGACTATAATCCTTTGGCTGGTCCCTGGGCACTATGTTCAAAACGCGCCTTGAGTCTGGCCACCGCTCACACTGCCTGCCCTGACCAGCAGAGTGGTGGCCTCTCCCTGCAGCAGCCACAGGGAGCTGCCAGCCTGGGCCCCTCCTTATCATTCCAGGTGAGCCCAAAAGTCAGGTGACTACAGGATGCAAAGGCAGTGCTATCAGCCATGCTCTCACCTCTGGGCATCGTGGCCACCCTCCCCAGCATCTGGGCAGCTGGGCCCACGGATACCACTATATCACCTCGTGGAGACGTGGGCACAGCCCCAGGCCCTTATCTGGGCTGAGCTCTGAGAGCTGCCCTGAAAGCCTCAAACCTCAGACTTGCAGAAGGGGGTCAGTGCTTGTCACGTGGGAGCCACAGGAAAAAGCCCAGGGCAGGGCCCTGGTTTTGAGTCTCAACTCTGCCCGGTGATCTCAGGCCAGTCCTGACACCTCTTTGCCCCAGGGACGTCACCTGTCCTGGGACGAACACTGCGACCCCCCTCCCTCCTGGGCCTGAGAATCACATCAAGATCATGGGCTATGACCAGTTTTGAGAAAAGCCGAAGCTACTCTGCTAATAGGGGACCTTTTCCTGGGTCTCTCCACCCCAGTGCCCTCTGCCTCTCTCAACTCAGGACCAAAGGGCCCTAGGAAGTTGTCAGGGGAGGTGTCACAGAGAAAGACAAAAGCCTGCACGAGAGGAAAGGAGCAGGGGTTCTGGGAGGCGTGGAGTCTTTGCAAAAGGTATTGACCTCCCTCTACCATCTCCGCTCTGCCCGCACCAACCCAGACACAAGTGCCGGCAGATCAAAATGCCCATTGTACAGATGAGGAGACTGAGGCAGAAGTAAAGCCAGAACCTGGGCCTCTGGGAGCCGAGGTGCTGGACCCAGGACAACAGCGGGCAAGAATAGCAGGGCAGGCCTCAGAAGCCCCTCCCAGCTTTTCTGCATTAGTGCAGAGCCAAGTTTGGGGAGGGGCCGCATGATGGTGGCTCAGACCTGGATTAGGCAGAGGGAGTTGGGAACCTGGAGAAGCTCAGCCACAGGTCACTTCCCCTCCCCACAGGACCCTGGTCTGGCCTGGCCCAACACAGCCAGGAGGCAAGAGAGGGCAGACCATGGATGACGCCTGTCCTGCTAGCCTCCTACGCTAGGTTTCCTCCTGCCTGCCCTGTTCAAGGACACCTGCGCTGGGTGAGCATCACAGGACACTTTCAGGGTGTGGGGATTCGTGAAGGTTAGGGGACCACTGTGGGTACCGTGGGGTCACGCAGGGGCCTCATATCAGAGCATGGAGCTGACCCCCACAAGGCCTGGAGCTGCAGCACTCTCTGCCCTGCTGCCTCCAGGGGTGCTGAGCGAGGCCAAAAGCAGCTGCTGACTCTCTGGGGCCTCAGTCTTCCTGTCTGCAAAACGGGGGTTGAGGAGAATGCAGAAAGTTCCAGGACTCTGGGACCCCCAGTGACCCTTCCCAGCCCTGGCTGAGGTGGGGAGAGGGTAAGCCAAGGAAGGGACTGCTCAGGGGCCCTTCCAGCTTCCTCCAACCTTCAGATGACAGTCCTCTGATGGAGGCGGGGGACTTGATTCTGGCTTTGCTGCCTATTGGCTGGTCGCCTTGGTTTCCCCACTTGTAAAATGATGGCGATGAAAGCTACTGTTTCAGAATATGGACCTGGGGCCAGACAGGCCTGAGCTCAAGCCACCTCTCAGACCCCATGTCAGCGTCCTCTCCAGCTGTCTCCCTGGACGTTTCTTCCCACCCTGCTCACACTGCATGAACCCGTGCAGGAGGAGCCACGTTCCAGCTCTGTCCTGCCCCTCAGCCTGCTCCCCTCAGAGCAGCAGAGGGAGCCTGGGGCCGTCCCGTCCATCCTGTGCTCAGGACCCTCCCGGGTGACATCTCACTCAAAGCCAAGAGTCAACAGCTTCCAGGCCCCGAAACATCTGACCCTCACTCCTCCCTACAGTCCTCCGCCCGCTGTCACTCTGAGCAGCGGCAGGCAGGCGTCGCTGGGCCTCTGGTCTCGCTGCCGCCTGCACTGAGCACTCTTGCCTGCTGCTGCTCCGTTTCTGCCTCCTTCAGGTCTTGCCTTAAATGCCACTTTCCTGGGGAGGAGGCCTTCCTGGACACCTGACTCGAAACAGCAGCCCTGCCCTGACACCCCCTTCCCTCTACCCTGACACCCCGCCCCTATACCCAGCTTCATTTCTCAGGGCAGCAGCCCCTGTCGCTGTCGCCCCCACGTCGTCCTCCACGGGGGCGGGGATTCTTCCAACCTCCCCAGTGTAGAAAAGCTAAGATTCCCAGAAGCCCCAAGAAGCCATTTAGCACTCGGGGAAAAGGGGAGCAGGTCATGGTTGACCCGCTCTCCAGGACCCCAAACCGCAGCCTTCTGTGGGTGCCCCACGCCGAAAACATCCAGGCCCGAACAGGTGCGGGTCCCCTGCGGCTCAGGCCGGGGACCAGCGCTGCCCCAGCTCCCGCCCCCGTCTCTCCGGGTCCCTGCAGTCCCAGGCAG
>NW_007728991.1:210238-212770 GCF_000696425.1 Galeopterus variegatus | reverse complement strand
GGCGGAGCCGAAACTGACACTCGGAGGCGGCGGCAGCAACAAAAAGGGGGGGCAGGAAATCAGCTGTGAGGTCACGTGCGGCGCGCAGCCAGTGGGCGCCCGACCTTTCTGTTTTGATACATTCCATTCGGCTCTTAAAGGGGCCGCGCGCCCCGCCCGCCGCGTTCCGCTCGCAGCCCCGAACAAAACAACGCGCGCCGCCGCCCCGCCGGGCCGCGTTTCTCTCTTGCGTTTGTCCCACAAGCAAGTGTGGGGCCCCCACACGGACTTTTCTCAAAAAGATGTAACGACCTGCCGGGAAATTCTATTTGTCACCCCCACCCCCCAGCAGCCACCATTTATGAAGCACTTGCTGTGTGCATGGCCTCTGTATAGCAAGAGCCCTGTTATACAGTGAGCGCCCAGTAAGGACTCAGCTTAGTGAAAATTCTCACCATTAGCCTGAGAAATAGGTACGCTTGACTCCATTTTACAGATGCGCAAATAGAGGCCCAGGGCAGGGAAAGACATGGGTAAGTCACACGCAGCTGGGGCCCTCGGGGTCGCTGATGCGGAGCTCAGGCAGAAGTGTGGGAAGGGACCTCAGGGATCCCTGGATCGACTCCACAGATCGGGAGGCTGAGTCCCGGGAAGGGGCAGGAACTTGCTTGAGGACACACAGGACTGGTGGGGCCCAGACCTTTTCTCTCAGGGGGACTTAACCAGGCTCGGCAAGGCTCAACCTCAGATCCGAACACTTCCCTCTCGCTCATACCTGAGGCTTCACTCCCTGTGGCCCACTGTTTCACGTGACTACAGGTTATTTTTACTATCTTGTTAATTACGGTGCAAACTTCACGTTCGAACCCATGTGACCACCACCCAGTCCAGAAGGCTGAGGTTCCCTAGGGACATTCCAGTCGGTGCCCCACCCTTTTGAGGTAACCACTATCCTTGACTTCTAGCTTCTTTGACTAACTAGCTTCTTCTAGAACGTCATATAAACGGAATCATACACTGTGCACTTTGTAGCGACCAGTTTCTTTTGCTGAACATTCTGTCTGTGAGATTCGTCCATGTCGTTTCTCCTGTATTTTCCATCACTGAGTGACTGTGATTGCCTTGTGTGCAGGTACCACAATTTCTGTATCCATTCACCTGTTGATGGGCACTAGGGTTGTTTGCGGTTTGGGATTGTTATGAATAAATCTGCTGTGGACATTCTCGGACACTTCTTTTAGTGTCTGCATCGTAGCATTTCTGTTGGGTGGCTACCAGGAGTGGATTGCTGGATCTTACACTAGTTGTATGTTTAGTTTTGTGAGAAACTGCCAGACATTTTTCCGAAGGGGTTGTACAATTTTACACTCCTACCAACAATTTTGAGAGTTTCATTCGGTATTCAGTCTTTTTAATTTTAGCCATTCTGAGAGTGTGAAGTGGTATCTCACTGTGGCTTTAACTTGGATTTGCCTGATGACATTAAATTTCTTTTCATATGCTCTTTGGCCATGTGGACATCCACTTTTGTGAACGTTTTTTGCCCATTAATTTTTTTTCGTTTTGATTTATTGCAGTTTTTTTTATGAGTCCTTTGTCAGATATATTTACTGACAATATCCTTTCCAAGCAGATAATTTTCTTTTTAATAGTGTGTGTTGTATCAGGGAGTTTGGAAACAAAACAAAGCTGGGGAGTGAGTCATTACATACAAGGAGACAGAAAAGGATCCTGGGGTCATTGGGGGCCTTGACTTCAGCTGAGTCAGAGCTGGCTGCAATTCTAAGCAAGCAAGATGTGACCTTGAGTGTGTCTCAGGTGACTTCACTGTCTCCAAAGAACTTAAATGGGGAGGGGAGGCCAGAACATGTTCCTGGAAATTTCACAAACAGGCTTTGCTATCTCTGGGCCTTTGCATATGTTGTTGCCCAACCACCACCTGCTCTGGAAGCCCTCATCTCTGCAGTCGCATTTAAATATTTAGTCTGTCCCCCAGCCAGCCTGGATCCAGGGGAGATTCCTCTCTATGTCTTTGGAAGGGCCCAGCACTTGCCAGGCCCACGTAAGAGCCAAGATCTTCCTTGTCTTTGGCTCCCTGCTCTCTCCCCTACTTTTAAGTGCCTCTTAGCTTGTTGGGGGTCTTTAAACCTTGTAGAAATCCTTTCTGGATCAAGGATAAACAAAAGAATAAAAGTGAGCAATTAACTTCTGCTGAACTGAATGGATTCACTCTGTCGCCCCCAGTGCTGGTCACAGGGGAGACCTTAGGGAGAGGTTGCTGAATGAATATGGGCTGAAAGCCCCCAAGCCTGGGGGCTCAGTCAGTTGTTAAAATTCATTTAGCAGGGCCGGCCCGGTGGCGCACTGCTACAGTGCGCCGCTTGTGAGTGTGGTGGCGCTCCCGCTGAGGGTTCGGATCCCACATACAGACCGGTTCCTGCTCACTGGCTGAGTGAGGTGCGGGAGCAACACCGAGGGTTGCTATCCCGTTCCAGTCCCGGTCCGGTACGGGGGCGACACTGAGGGTTGCGATCCGTTGCCGGACACGAAAAA
>NW_007728991.1:201908-209406 GCF_000696425.1 Galeopterus variegatus | reverse complement strand
AGCAACACCGAGGGTTGCGATCCCGTTCCGGTCCCGGTCCGGTACGGGGGCGACACTGAGGGTTGCGATCCGTTGCCGGACACGAAAAAAGACAAAAAGGAAAAAAAAAAAATTCATTTAGCAAATATTGAGCACCTACTGTATGTCAGGTATTGCTCTAAGGAGACACAACAGTGAACAAAATAGACAAAAACCCCGCCCTTCAGGAGCTCACGTTCTAGAGGAGAGAGAGACAATAAGCAAAGAAGGAAATAAATACATGGTCTGCCAGATGGAGATAAGTGCCAGCCAGGAGGGGGATGGGACATGCTCCGGGAGGAGGTTGTTGTTTGAGACAGTGTAGCCAGGACAGACCTCAGCTGACACGCGGTGTTTTTCCGAAAGACTTAAAGTTGGTGAGGGAGTGAGTCAGGTGGTGTACGGGAAGAGAGAACAGCCAGTGCAAAGGCCCTGAGGCATGTTTAAAGGACACGATGTGGCTGGGGCAGAGAGGGCCTGCGGGAGAAAGAATGAGGCCAAGAGGTCCTGGGGGTAGACTGAGGGGCCTTTGGCTTCTGCTCTGAGCTGGTAGGGAGCCATGGGTTTTTTAGAGACATGATCTTAAGTGTATTTTTTTTTAATTTTGGTAAATTTCAAACTATATGTAAATAAAGAGAATGGTAAAATGAAGCCCCTTGTACCTGTTTCATGGCTGAGGGTTTTTTTTTCATTTAAAAAAATGTAATCGGGCTGGCCCGTGGCTCACTTGGGTGAGCGTGGTGCTGACAACACCAAGTCAAGGGTTAAGATCCCCTTACCAGTCATCTTTAAAAAAAAAAAAAAAAGAATGTAAGGTCGTGTGTACATACAGTAGTGATTCCTCCTTTTAGCGTGTTGTTCTGCAAGTTTTGACAAATACATCTGGTCATGTGACCACCACTTCTACCCAGGTTTAAAAGTTTATCACCCCCCAGGTTCCCATGCCCCCTTTAACTCCTCCCCAACCCCACCCTACCTGTTTCTGTCCCTATCATTTTCTCTTTTCCAGAGGGTGGTATAAAAGGAATCATGTGGCATGTGGCCTTCATGTCTGGCTTCCTGCATACAGCACGATGCCTTTGCGATTTGCCCAGGGTGCTGCGGGGATCAGTAGTCTGCCCTCTTCACAGCTGTGTAACATTCCAGGGAATGGTGTGCCAGCCTCCCTTTTGAGGATCTCTCTGCCTGCTGAGTGGGGATGGACTATGGAGGGGAAGGGGGAGAGGCAGGGACCTCTGCACTTGTCCCGACGAAGTGACAACAGTGGCCAATGCCTGCAGTCCTGAGCTCTTCGACCTCACAGCAATGTTGCCTGGAAGGTACTGTTAGTTTAGCCTCACTTTACAGATGAGGGCAAGTAACTTCCATGGATCACACAGCTGGCAAGTGACAGAGTCAGATTCAAACCCAGCCCCTCCCTGTTCTGTCCCCAAGAGTGGGACAGGGCTCCCTGATGGACTCCATGATGAATATGAATCCTNTGTTCTGTCCCCAAGAGTGGGACAGGGCTCCCTGATGGACTCCATGATGAATATGAATCCTCTGCCCCTGCGGAGCCAGGGGACAGCCACTCCAGGGAGGCAGCTGAGTCTGACCTCAGAATCCCAAAGGCCAACCTCAACCCTACCACTGCCTGGGGACCTCTGCCTTGTGCAGGGAGCTTGTGGCCTCGGCATGGACACTACTACCCCACTGTAGGTGAGGGGAGCTGAAGCTCCACCAGGAGCCCATGAGAGTTTAGTGAAAGATCTAGGATTTAATTCTGAATCTGTCTCCAGAGCCTCTATATCTACACCCCCAGGCCTCAGTTTCCCCATTTGGGAAACAGCACTAAAGAGTGTGAGTAACTTCATCCAGCGTCCAAGCATTCCGATGTTGGAAGCTGAGACCTGAGTAGGCATGGCTCATCTGTCCTGGCCATGCTGTGTGACCTCAGGCCAGTCACAGGCCCTCTCTGGTCTTCATCTTCTCTCCATGAGGGTTCTGCCCACCCTGGCCCTTTCCCAAGGAAACTTGTCTCTGCCAGGCCTGGGTGGAATGAGTGTGGGCAGGGTGGGTGGGATGCCTGCCCTGGTCACCAGCCCAACATTCTTCCCAGCAAGTCCCCACCCCCTTGCCCTACCCATGCCCCTGCCGCCCCCACACCTATGGACAGAGCCTTTGTTTTCTTTCTAAATGCCTTCACTGTTTCTCTTTCCTGATTAGAAGCACAAGGGGTGCTCATATACATCTTTTAGAATAAACAAAAAAAATCGAGAAGATAAAAGTCCCTTATAAACCCACCTTCAAAGTCCACACCGTTCACAGTTTACACATCCTTAGACATCTTCCTGACCTTGTGGCCGTCAGTTCCTTCACTCATCCCTCGCTCGCTCACTCATGGTTTATTGAGCAGCTACTTTGTGTTCTGGATTGTGGGAACACAGTGGGGAATGAGGCAGACACGGAACTCTTTACACAAATAGAATGTTGTTTTCAACAGACATGCAATCAAATCATATTTGCTGTTTGTAGCCTGTTTTTCCCCCCATTTAACAATATACTGTGAGCATTTTCCTTTGTTAGTATATAGGAAACCACAGAATCATTCTTTAAGAATATTTTTTAATGTAATTTTGATTAGTGAATCAAATTAGTAATTTTGATGAGTAATTAGTAATTTACTAGTAATTAGTAATTTGATTAGTAGTTTTGAAATGTGAATTTCCTTCACGTTTCAAAAACTAAAACTAAAGTATCCACGCACCAAGAAAAAATCCTGCCCCCATCTGCCCAGGCCTTCCCCACCACACAGGGAAGCAATTTTACTTCTTATGAATTCTTTTATAGAGTTTTCTACACATAAACATAAAGCAGTACGAATATATATTCTTCCCCTCATTTTTAAACCTAGAACTTAGCATATAACCGGAAAGTTAAGCATTTCACTTAGCAGTCTCTCCTGGAGGTCCGTCTGTACCACATTGAGGGTGCCCCTCTTTCTGTGGCTGCACAGTGCTCCATTGAATGAAGGCATGTGATCATTAACAGTGGGCAAGACCCCGACCATTCTCTCTGATACAGTCCTTTATTGATGGCTATTTGGGTCATTCTTAAATACAGCATCTTTGCCTCTGCAATCACTAACCAATTCCCTGTTGTTGGGCATTTAGGTCATTTCCAACTTTTTACTGCATTGAGTTGAATAAGTTCACACACGTTTTTGTCCACTTGCCCAGCTATCTTCTCAGGAAAGTGTTACTGACAGCAACATTATTGGGTGCTGCTTATATGCCAGGTTTTATGTGCATTATCTCATCTGATCCTCACACGCACCGTGAGAAGAAGGGATCACCCAAACCAAGGGAGACCGGGCTTTGGAGAGCCTGAGAATTTTCCACAGGTCTCCTTAGTGGTAGCTCACAGAGTTGGGATTTGAACCCCAGTGAGGCTAAGTTCCAAGTCTGACATCCTGAGCAGAGGACAAGCGGCTACAAGGCTGGCACTTCATCAAACCACTGGCACCGGTCTGCCTGACAGGCGCCTCCCCGAGGGTGAGGATGGCCTGAGAAGACCAGGAGGCAGCTCAAGATCATGTGGAATAGACATGGGGGTCGGAAGGCCATGAGTGCCAGCCCAGGCAGGTTCCACGATTGAGGGAGGCAGGCTGGGTGTCAGGTGGGAGGAAGTGGTGTGGAGCATGGCACAACAGGGACCTCCTGCCCTGCCCAGTGGGGTAGCAGCTGCCCACTCCAGCTGACTGTCCCACGTGGGAGGCCTGTTCTAGGCCTTCTGTTTTTTCAAGAGGAGCTGGAAATAGAACAATAATAGCATAAGACTCCCTGAAGTTTCAATGATGGCAACTGAGTGTCTGCTGCAAATTTAAATGGTTGGGACGGAGAGGAAAAGATAAGATAGACAGAGAGAGAGAGAGAGAGAGAGAGAGAGAGGGACGATCTGGCAAGCTGTCAACCAAGGGATCCACGTGAAGGCCATGTGCATATTCATTGCACAATTCTGGCCATTTTTCTGGAGATGTNCATTTCACTTAGCAGTCTCTCCTGGAGGTCCGTCTGTACCACATTGAGGGTGCCCCTCTTTCTGTGGCTGCACAGTGCTCCATTGAATGAAGGCATGTGATCATTAACAGTGGGCAAGACCCCGACCATTCTCTCTGATACAGTCCTTTATTGATGGCTATTTGGGTCATTCTTAAATACAGCATCTTTGCCTCTGCAATCACTAACCAATTCCCTGTTGTTGGGCATTTAGGTCATTTCCAACTTTTTACTGCATTGAGTTGAATAAGTTCACACACGTTTTTGTCCACTTGCCCAGCTATCTTCTCAGGAAAGTGTTACTGACAGCAACATTATTGGGTGCTGCTTATATGCCAGGTTTTATGTGCATTATCTCATCTGATCCTCACACGCACCGTGAGAAGAAGGGATCACCCAAACCAAGGGAGACCGGGCTTTGGAGAGCCTGAGAATTTTCCACAGGTCTCCTTAGTGGTAGCTCACAGAGTTGGGATTTGAACCCCAGTGAGGCTAAGTTCCAAGTCTGACATCCTGAGCAGAGGACAAGCGGCTACAAGGCTGGCACTTCATCAAACCACTGGCACCGGTCTGCCTGACAGGCGCCTCCCCGAGGGTGAGGATGGCCTGAGAAGACCAGGAGGCAGCTCAAGATCATGTGGAATAGACATGGGGGTCGGAAGGCCATGAGTGCCAGCCCAGGCAGGTTCCACGATTGAGGGAGGCAGGCTGGGTGTCAGGTGGGAGGAAGTGGTGTGGAGCATGGCACAACAGGGACCTCCTGCCCTGCCCAGTGGGGTAGCAGCTGCCCACTCCAGCTGACTGTCCCACGTGGGAGGCCTGTTCTAGGCCTTCTGTTTTTTCAAGAGGAGCTGGAAATAGAACAATAATAGCATAAGACTCCCTGAAGTTTCAATGATGGCAACTGAGTGTCTGCTGCAAATTTAAATGGTTGGGACGGAGAGGAAAAGATAAGATAGACAGAGAGAGAGAGAGAGAGAGAGAGAGAGAGGGACGATCTGGCAAGCTGTCAACCAAGGCAAATTTAAATGGTTGGGACGGAGAGGAAAAGATAAGATAGACAGAGAGAGAGAGAGAGAGGGACGATCTGGCAAGCTGTCAACCAAGGGATCCACGTGAAGGCCATGTGCATATTCATTGCACAATTCTGGCCATTTTTCTGGAGATGTAAATTTTTTCAAAATAAGAAATTGTTCCCTTCCTAGAGAAACAATCGAATGTAACATATGCATCTTGATTAGCTCCTGGTTTGAAACAAAAAATCCAACCATAAAAGACACTTTGGGGACAATCAGGTAACTTGAATGTGAACTGCGTACTAGATGTTTGTGGAATTACAGCTTTTCTTCTTAGGTGGGATAATCATATCATGGTTATGTAGGAAAGAATGTCCTTGTCCTTGGGGGATACATGCTGAAGAGCTAGGAGCAAAAGGTCACCATGGCAGTGACTTACTTTCATATGATTCAGAAAACAATACATAGCTACGTGTAGGAGAAAGGGAAGGAGAGAGGACGGTCTCACCTAGGATGTAGGTGGACGATGGCCACAGATTATGCTTTTGACTTCTTGTGTGCTTGAAATTTTTCATAATAAAAATTCAGGGGAAAAGGAAAAAACAAAAGAAAAAAAAACGATCATGGGGGTGAAACAAAATGTATATGGGTGCTAGAAATGGTCCCCAGGTTGTGACCTGTCGTTCAGCCCAATCCACCCCCATTGCAAGATGGGGAAATCGAGGCCCAGGGAGGAGGTGGGAGGGTCCTTTTCACTGCTGACGCATCTCCCTAATTCCGTTCTCCTCACCTAGTGTGCGAGCGGGTGTTTGGGCTGCTGAGACTGAGCCGGCAGTTCTCTCGCTGTCTTAGTCTCTCCCCACCACAGCTCTGTGACGGCCGTTCTGTTACAACCCCATTTCTCAAAGTTGGGAACTGAGGCCCAGAGAACAGAAGCGACTTGCCTGAGCTGCACATCGAGTTGGGAAGGGAAGCTGGTCCTCAGGCCACCCATCATCCCCTCTGTCCCCAGAGCAAGAGTTCTGGCCTTCGGTCAGCAGTCCTAGCTCTGTCACTGGCTTTGCTGTGTAACCCTTGGGGACTCACCTGACCTCTCTGAGCTGCTCTGGCTGCGAGGAGTTAATGAGGTGACCCATGAGAAGGCTCCTGACCTGCTGCCCTACATGTAGCCAGTTCCGTCACATGTCCCTCTATCCCTGTAGTCTCTGAAATCTCAGAATCTCCAGCCATTGCCCCTGCCCCAACTCTTCTCTTTCCCTGGCTCCAGACCCAGGGAAAAGCTGCTGCTCCCCTCAAACTCAACATAGGTCTCCGTGTGTCGCCTCCTGTCAGGGTTTGCCACAAGCCAGGCCTGGGCCCTGAAGAGTGGCATACTAGTCGTGGAATTTCAGGCAGCAAAAGGTAGCGTGACTCAGGAGATATAAGGAAATTCTTATCGCATCTCTGGACTATCCTTTTCCACACACTCCTATTGGCAAACTCCTATTCATCCTTTGAAGCCCAGGTCAAATATCCTCCACTCTGAGAAGCTTTCCCCAGCCGTAGCCCAGATTGGGTGAGGCACCACCCCGTGACTCCTGCAGCCCCTCTGAGTATCACCATTATGTGGGTGGGATCTGTCTGCCCCATTACCTGGGAGGGCCTGGGTCTTGTTCATCCCCACCCATTTTACAGAACGAGAAACTGAGACCAGCTTGTAGTCATACAGGAAATGCAGAGCAGAGTCTGGAGGGTGAGAGCACAGGCGTCGGAGCAGCCAAATCCCAGTCCCACTACGGACTTCCTCCCTGACCTTGGGCCCATCATGTCACCCTTCTGAGCCTCAGTTTCCTCATCTGTAACATGGCAGTAATGGCTCCAAGTACTCAGGGTTTTTTTTCCCTTCACTGACCGGGCTTTCCTCCTCCTCCCCCAGCTTTAATAAGGTATAATTACATACAATAAAATTCATCCATTTAAGTGCACAGTTTGATGATTTTTTTTGACAAGTGTATACAGTTGTGTAACCACCACCACAGTCATTGTATAGAACATTTCCTTTATGTCCCTTTGCCGTTGATTCCTGCCCCCCAGCCCCTGGCAACCACTAATTTGTTCTCTCATGGTTTTGCCTTTCCCAGAATGTCCTATAAATGGAATCATATCCAATGTAGCCTTTTTATTTGGCTTCTTTTATTCAGCAGAATGCACTTGAGTTTCATCCGTGTTGTTGGGTGTAGCCGTGGTTCCTTCCTTTTCTTGTCGCTGAGTAGTACTCCACGGATAGGTACGCCAGAATTTGTTCATCCGTTCCCAAGTTCATGGACATGTGGGTTCTTTCCAGGTTTTAGCTATTGAATAAAGCTGCTATTAACCTTGTGTACAGGTGCGTGTGTGTGTAAACATAGTTACATTTCCCTTGAGACTGGAAGGACTGTGTCATAAGTA
>NW_007728991.1:197660-201103 GCF_000696425.1 Galeopterus variegatus | reverse complement strand
CACCATTTCACACTCTCACAGCAGCGTGTGAGCACCCCAGTTTCTGCACATCCTTGCAGTACTTGGAATTGTCAGCCGTTTTAATTTTCATCATTCCAACAGGTGTGAGGTGGAATCTCATTGTGGCTTTAATTTGCGTTCCCTGATGACTAATTATGTGGGGCATCTTTCCCTGTGCTTATTTGCCATCAGTATATCTTCTTTGGGGAGGTATTTGTTCAGACTTTTGTACTTTTTCTAAATTGGGTTGCCTGTTTTCTTACTATTAAGTTGTAGGAGTTCTGTGTATATCAGAAATACAACTCTTTATCTGGGAGATGTTTTGCAAAGAGTTTTCTCTCAGGGTTGAGCATTAAATAACGTCATAGACACTCAATAAGTGGGTGCTGTTATCATTATTATTAGTATTACTACTACTACTATATTACTCTATTTTGTCATTGTGGATAGGACAATGTGCCTCCCAGCCCAGAAATGCCAGAAGCACTGGCCCGCAGAGTCTCCTCAGTTCCCCCAAACCCACCACTAAGGTCTCCTTCAGGTGGACCTAACTGAGGGAGCCACAGCCTCCACCAGAGCCCCAGGACACACTCTTTGGGTTGTTTGTTGTTTATAATATTCATTTATCAAAACCAGCCAGCTGGCCTAGACTGCTCAGCTGGGCTGATCATGTGAGGGACGGGAGAGGAGACCTCAGAGATGGCCTCGCCCTCCCTGCCCTGCCCTAAAGAGAAAGCCACAGCCTCCCCACCTCCTGGCCCACGTCCACCACCCNTTTATAATATTCATTTATCAAAACCAGCCAGCTGGCCTAGACTGCTCAGCTGGGCTGATCATGTGAGGGACGGGAGAGGAGACCTCAGAGATGGCCTCGCCCTCCCTGCCCTGCCCTAAAGAGAAAGCCACAGCCTCCCCACCTCCTGGCCCACGTCCACCACCCTGGCATGATGGGTGCATGCAGATACAACCCACACCATAGCACCCCGTCTAGGTCCTGATTCCCATTTGCCAGATGAGACAACCGAGGCTTGGAGAGGTAACGTGGCTGCCCAAAGCCTCACAGCCCAGAAGGGGTGGCCCTGAGATCTGATCACAGGTTCTCCTGCGCTAAAGTTGCTTGCTCACTCTCTATCCAGCAGACATCATCTAGCTCTCATGTACTGCCCGGCCAAGTAGAAAATAGCTGGAGGCAAACAGTGACTACTAGCACCTAGTAGGTACTAAGCACCAGGCTCTGCAGGAATTATTTCACACGAGGCAAGTGGTTGTTATGGTTATTGTCCCATTTTACAGATAAGGAAACTGAGGCTTAAAGGGACCAAGTGCCTCCCTCAATAAATTAGTGTGGCAGAGGAAACAGGCTGTCTCAGGATGATTTGGCAAGATCTATGTTAAGACGCATAGGAGCTCTGCCCTAACCACCCCTTTCTAGCACTGTCTTCCTCAGATTTACTTGCAAATGTGGAAAATGACGTTTGCACAAGGATATTCACTGTCACTGCAAAAGACTGGAGCAACCGAAGTCCCAACCACGGGGCACCAGCTAAGCACACTTTGGGAGAGTCATTAAGTGGAGTATCACACAGCTGCGAAAAAGGATGGGGATGCTGTCCCTGTGCTGAAACAAAAGGATACACAGGATGTAAGGGGAGTGGTAAGTGACCAGGAAACGTGCAGGACAGTGAGAAAGAAAAGAAGATATTTACTTGTCTCTTCAAAGATACACGAGGAGCTGATGGCACTGGCTGAGTCCTGGGAAGGTGCCAATGGGACTGGGGGACAGAGGTGGGAGGCTTTTCACTTTGTACCTTGTCACCTTTTGAATTGCAAGCTGAAATCTCCCCTCCTCCAGGAAGACTTTTCTGAGGTCACTGCCTGCGGTGTCCCACCCACGGCATTGAGTAACTGCAGTAACTTAGAGGTGGGGCCCAAAGCCTCCCTTTTCTATTTAATTTTATTTATTTAATTTTTGGCAGCTGGCCAGTACAAGAATCGAACTCTGGACCTTGGTGTTACCAGCACCATGCTCTAACCAACTGAACTAACTGGCCAGCCCAGCCTCCCTTTTCTAAATCTGGCTGCTCCCTATGTCCTTGGGAGGTGCCTCCCTCCAGCCCTTATTCTGTACTTTGGGTTAGATTAGATACCCCTGAGGGGAAGGGCCTGCCTGAGGCTTGTCCCTAGGAGGCCACTGAATTCACCCAGATCCAGCAAGGCCTAACCTCCCTTTGAGCCTCAGGAGTGGGCTGATTTAACAGCCAAGCCTCCTTAAGGTCTAACCATGTGCCAGGCACATTCTAACCCTCACCCTAACTCTTTAAGTATGATTAAAACCCTCATTTTACAGATGAGGAAACTGAGCCTCAGAGCACCTAAATTCCATAACTCGCCAGGGTCACACACTAGCAAATAGAAGAACCAGGACTCATCCCAGAGGTTCTATGCAGCCCCCTGAGGGAGACTGGCCTATGGGGTCCTCTCCTTCCACCCCCTGGGAGGCCCCTTGGCCTGGAAGTTCCTTCTCTTGCTCTGGATGAGGCTGGGAACCCAAAGATGCATCTGGTCTGGGGCCTGTTGGCTCCAATTGTGCCGAGGGCAGCGCAAATCTGGGGGAACCAGAGGAGGGCGTGGCAATTCCACCTGGAGCACCAGGGAAAGCTTCCTGGGGAGGGTGGTGCTGGTGCATGGCCTAGAAAGATGAGGTGGCCGTTAGAGCCAACTCAGTGTGTCCTCACCAAGCTCACTATCTTCCCTTCCCACACTTACTGCTCTGCCTGTTCTTATCTTTGTGATTGGCAGGGTCCCCACCCCCTATCCAGAGGAGGCTCCAAGCCTCCCCATCACCCTGGCCTGCTCCCTCGGCCCCCACCCCCTTCCCACCAGCCACTGTGGCCTCTGAATCTTTCTCAGTTTCTGCCCCACACTCCATCCCCAACCTGTCCCATCCAGACTTGCTCCAGCTTCTCCACTGGGGTAAGAAGTTCCTGCCACGGGCCCTGCTCTAGGAGATATGCTGACAAACTGGGAAGTGCTGTAGGCAGCCCTGTGAATGGTTACTGGACACGATAATTCCAGAAGGGGTGTAGAGGTTTTAGAAAACGGCTGCAAATTCTCTGTTATTCCTCCATCAAGAGGCGGAGTCCATGTCTCCTCTCCTTAAATCTGGGCAGGCTGCTTCAACTCACAGAGTCAACAGAAGTGACACTGGGTGACTGCTTACACTCAGAGAAAAGGCTATGCAGCTTTGCCTGGTTCTCTTGGGACACTCATGCTTGCTGCCTATCACTATGCTGTGAGGAAGTCTGAGCACACGCAGAGGCCAGGTGGAGGTGCTCCAGTCCACAGCCTGGCTGGGCCCAGCATCCTCCAGGCCCAAGCAGCGGACATGCAGATGAAGAAGCCTCCGGATGAATCCAGCCAAGGCCCTGGAGCTCATGAGGCAG
>NW_007728991.1:195627-197408 GCF_000696425.1 Galeopterus variegatus | reverse complement strand
GGGCAGGCTGCTTCAACTCACAGAGTCAACAGAAGTGACACTGGGTGACTGCTTACACTCATAGAAAAGGCTATGCAGCTTTGCCTGGTTCTCTTGGGACACTCATGCTTGCTGCCTATCACTATGCTGTGAGGAAGTCTGCGCACACGCAGAGGCCAGGTGGAGGTGCTCCAGTCCACAGCCTGGCTGGGCCCAGCATCCTCCAGGCCCAAGCAGCAGACATGCAGATGAAGAAGCCTCCGGATGAATCCAGCCAAGGCCCTGGAGCTCATGAGGCAGAGACAGGCCATCCCTGCTGTGCCAGTTATTTTACACCACTGAGTTTAGGGTGGTTTGCAACGCAGCAGGAGGCCAGCAGAGTGGGGATTTTGTGACTTCCCTAAGTCTGGTCACCACATTGGGAGGGGCTGTGGGCTTTGAAGGCAGTGCTGGCTGGGAACTCAGCTCAGAGTAAAACCCTAGATCCACTGTTAATCCTGCCCCTTACAACAATGGGAAGCGATTACCATCAGGGAACACTCACTGTGACTCCCCGCCCTGCCCCCCAAACTACTATACACACCCAGCCCCTGACACCATTTGAGTCTGGGGTCTTGGGTCATTACATGGTGTCGAGCCCCTTCTGGCTCTGGTGTCTTGTGAGGATCTCAGTTTGGGTTATTCAGGAAGGCTGCATATAAGAGGCAGGATTTGAGCTTTAATGAACAAGAGGAATTAACATTTTTGTTTATTTGTATTAAAATATTATATTAGCATTAATTTATTGATTGTACTAACATATTAAAATACTAGATATTTAATATTTACTGAAAATAATACCCACTTCTTACAGAAATGTTTGACAGAAAAAACATAAAGAAAAAAACCATATTCCTTGTTATCTCAACGTCCAGAAATCAACAAGGCTGAACTGTTGGTAAATTTCGTACGTTTCCACCATTCAACTCAGACCAGGCTGCAACCTTGAGCAAACTTTCCATATGGCTCCAGCAGGGCAGAGACCAGCTAGCAGAAGGGAGAGATCCCACCACCAGCAGAGGAGACTACCCAAGCAAGGTGCCGGCTTAGTGCCCTCCAAGCACAGAGAGAGGACTCAGTGTCCCCAGCCCGAGACTGCTCCTTGCCAGTCCCTGCATGGCCCCCCACTGACAGGGCTCTCACAGCAGCTCTTCCTGCCCTGCCCGGGCCCCACCTCTAAGTCAATTACATTAGAACCACACCTGCGAGGTGAACTCTGCCCCGTCGGGTAGGGGTGGCTTTGAAGACGTGCATCCTTCCTGCCTTAGACTGTTCTTGACTCTCAAATCCCCAAGCACGAAAAATAACCTGCAGACTCAGGACAGTGAAAAACTATCCTCAGGAGGGCAAAGGCAGGCACTTCTCTCAGCACGCTGGGGGCATCCTGGCTGCCGCCCAACAGATTTCTGAATCAGTCTGAATCCTGGGCACCCAGGAGAGGAAATGAGTTCCCTTCTTCAGCGGCCTCAAGGGTTCCCAGCAGACCTTTTCCACCCAGGGACAAATTCTTCTCTCCACCCAAAAATGTCTGCAACCCTCCAAATGGCAGTTTCCCAAGATCAACCACTCCAGTGCCCTTTCTCCCCTTATACAAGACCTGCCGTTTGCTGCAAAGGATGCCGCGGGTGAGTCTTCGACCTCTGGGGGGCACGTGTCCCCCTCTGGCCTGCCGGGGCCAACCCTGGGAGACCCTAGGACTGGGGAATCCCCGCCTGGGGAAGGGGAGCCGCCCGACCCTCGTGCTCCCGGCCTGCCTTGCAGCG
>NW_007728991.1:188116-195219 GCF_000696425.1 Galeopterus variegatus | reverse complement strand
GGGAAGGGGTGCCCCCCGCCCCTCGTGCTCCCGGCCTGCCTTGCAGCGGGGCGGCCACGTGACGGGGGCGTGGCCAATCAGATGCGCGCCCCGGACTGGCCGGCCTGTGGGCGGGGACTGAGGCGCGCGCCTGGGAAGAAGGAACGTGGCTCGAGGCTCGGCGCCCGCGGCCCCAGCGCTGCTGGTGTCGTCACCCACGCGGCCTGCCCTGCACAGTGGCTCGTGGTCCTCTTCCCGAGTGTGGAGCTGGCAGGCCAGAGAGTCCCCGAATGACTCCAGATTCTCTAAAAATATTCCATTTGTGGCTTCCAGCCCCTGGGCTGGCCGCCTTCCTAACCTCACCTCCTCCCCTTGTGCTGTACTGTCCCGTAGACACACTGGCCTTTTGATTTTTCCTTAAAGTTTGCTTTTTATGAAAGTGATGCACGCACGTAGTGTTAAAAGTCAAAGAGTACCGCACGACTTAGAACGACGGGAACAACAAAACCCAGCAGCCGCTGCTCCCCAGCCTGCTCCCACCATCCACAAACAGAACCGAGCATCAGATGGGTACCAGGCTTGGCCTAGCTCTGGAGACACAACTGCGACCAGCCAGACTGAATCCCTAGCTGCCCACAGCTGACCTTCTAGTGTGACCTCCTCCAGCCCTTTTAACTCTTCCTTCCTTGTTTCTCAATCACATGCTTATTCTGCTATTTCTTTTCTTTCTTGCTTTTCAATTTTAGACAGCATCCCATGGCTTCCTCCCATGATGATGGGGAGTAAGTTCTCTTACACATGGAACCCTATACTTTGCCTCCCACAAACTCCCAATTCATTTCGTCATAATTTTTGAATACATCGGTGTTTGGTGTTTACAGTATTATGGTTATATAAATATTATTGCCAACTAGGCTGTGCGGTACATTATGACTGCATTTTCTGTTTTGTGTTCTTTGTTTTTCCAAGAGTTCATAACTGCCTTGCTTTCTTCCTGCATCAAGCTGAGTACTCACTGGGTCCTTGCAGTCTAGAGACTCAGTGCTCTTCAGTTCTGGTAAGCTGGAAGGCACAACTGTTCTTTTTACAAATTCTTAACTCATTTTGTTTGCATCCTCCTCTGTCCCTCCACCTCTGGAGGGACTTGGTGGCCTCCTAGGCCGTGTTTCTGGAGGGCTGTCATGTTGGTGTGCTGACCTTGGATGGCAGAATTTGATTTCAGCTTCCTCTCCTCTGCCTAGTTGGTTATTACTTGTCTATTCATTTTCCAGCTTCGAAAATTTTGTAGACTTTTCTTGTCCCTATCATTGACTTTCCTGCTTATTTTGTCCTTGTGGGTGTGTGCCTAAAATTTTTAAAGTTTTACTGTTATTTTAGTGGGATTTTTGGGACAGAGAAGAGAAGAATATCTCTGTCCAGTCTATGGTTAACTAGAAGTCTGTTTTACCTTTACTCTCTGAGAACCTACTATGTACAATAGGCTATTTTAAGCCAGTCCCTCCTCCCAGTTTCACATGGCTCTTTCTTGTTACCCACATCTGGGCTCAGAAGACACCTCCTCCAAGAAGACCTCCACGACCACCCACTGCCCCATCACCCTGCTTTACTTCTGTTCATAACCTTTATTGCTATTTGAAATTGTTTTATATATTTACTTTCACTAATATATTTGCCTTCTTAAGCTCCTCCAGAAGGCAGGGACCTTGTCCGTCCTGTTCTTCACTATATCCTCAGTGCTTCACACAGTGTTGAGCAAAAATAGATGCCCAAGAAGATGCTCATATACAAGAAGTATATGTTGAATGAATGCATGGCTTTGAGCAGAGAATCTCCAGGAGGCAATCTTCAGCATTACTTAAGAAGAAGCTGGTAATGCTCATTGGGAATGATGGATGCTGCCAGTGAGAGAGTGAGACCCCTGTCATGGGAGGGATGTAAGCCCAGGCTTGGGATGGCTGAGAGGAGACAGAGTGTTGATGAGAATGGACTGGCTGAGACAAGTGATTGGCTCAAGATCACTCAGCTACTTCCTGGCTCAGAATAGAAAACAGCTTTTTCCCCTACCGGCCAGCTGCCAGAAACAAAAAGAAAAAAGAAAACAGCTCTTTGCAGGCAGGTACTGGGATGCACTCATGTTGTGGAGTCAGCCTGATGCGGATTCACTACTGCTGCTCTTCTCCCAGGTCGTGTGACCGAGGGCAAGTTGCTTCCTGTCTCTGTGTTTGCAGTACTACTCAACCATAATGTAGTGATAAGAACAATCCTGCAGGCCTGAATTCTAGATAACAAGGCCAAGCCTTCCAATAAAAAGCCCAATACACAGTAGGCTGTTATTATTATGATGATCTGGGTTTAAAATCTGGTTTCATCCATCCTGGCGGTGGGACCTGGGCAAGCTGCTTGAAGCCCTGGGCATCAGTTTCCTTGTCTGTAAGATGAAAGTCTTACCACAGCGGCTTCACCAGGGTGTCAAGTCACCAGGTCTTGGCATACAACAGGTGCCAATAAATGCCTGTCTCCTTGCCTGTTTCCTGCCTTCTGAGCAGGAAGTACTATGTCTGAGGACCCTGGAGGCAGAGAGGAACCATGCTGAGGCTCCTGGGACCCATGTATAGGTGTCTGGGGTTGTCTCAGGGTTTCTGTGCAGCCCTGCAGGGAACCAGGCAGGCCAGACCTGAGGCCTGCCTCAGAAGCAAGGAGCTGGCATCTTTCCAGAAAGCAGCAGAGGGAGCTCAAGGGCAGCTTGTTTTGCTCAGAAGCAGGGTGTCACAAACCATTTTAATGGAAGCATGGACAGGAAAAGGCCGGGAAAACTGTCTCTGTCCGATAGCCTAGACCAGAGTTCAAACAATGGTGGCATTGCCAGTGGCCTTGGCCTGCTCTGGCACTGCTTTGAGCCTCAGTTTTCTCATCTGTTAAACAGACATGATGATAATAGTGTGCACCTTACTGGAGTGTTCTGAGCTTTCCTCAATTCTACAAGTATTTGCTGACCACCTACAGTGTACTGGGGGCACTGCAGTGACCAAAGGTACTTCACTCATGAGACTTGCATCCTAATGCGTCCGTGAGAGGATGTGCTTCAAGGGGTTAGCATATAGTAGGTGCTCTACAGATGGTACTTGTTGTTTTGCCAGTGGAGCCATGTCACTTGTACAAATTCATCCTTTGATATTTGAGAGTGGTGACAATTTAAATAAAGCAGGTGAGCTGCCTTCACTGTTTCCTTCTCTGTATGTTGCAACTTAGAACTTGAGTAAGAGGCTCCTGCCTGTCTTCAAGCTTCTCAAGCTTTTCTTTTCCAAAGCACCACCTCTAGCATAGCCCCAGCCCCAGCTCTGGAGCAGTGCAAGTCCGATGGGAGAGGCAGAGGGGATTACAGCCACTGAGAGAGCAGATGATCCAGGATGAGGGCCCAGCACAGTGGCACTGGTAGGGTGGAGGGTGTCAGGGAAAGCCTCCCATCCTGGTTTCAGGACTGGGTCTTGAAGGGGTGGGAATGTGTGAGGTGGAGAAGGCAGGGAAGGATATCCCAGGCAGAGGGAACAGCCTTGGCAAAGAAAGGTTCAAGAAGGACAGCTTGGGTTGTGAGTGGCTAGACTGGGAGATGTCTGGAGAAGTTGGCAGGGGCTAGAATGCTGGAAGTTCCCCACCTAGGGAGCCATGGCAGGGTTTGGAGTGTGGCCAGCTCTATTTTGTAAGGCTGTCTTTGGCCGCAGTGTGGAAGGCCTGGGGGCAGGAAATACAGAAAGGAGAACGCTGGACATCAGTTAGAGCAGAGAGGGTGGCAGACCCTGCATTGTGCATGCCAGAACACCACCATGTCAGGTCTGGTCACAAGAGGGCGCTGTGGGTCAGCAAGCCGTGGAGGCCCCTGCTGGTGGCAGGGCCATGCACACAGGTGTGCACAGCTGTGCATGTGGGTTATGTCTGTGAACCTGCCTGCACCTGCATGGCCACTCCACGTACATTTACGTGGGGTTGAGACTGTGCAAGGGCTCGTGAATGAGCATGTGCAAAGGGTGCACATAGGTGAGAAGAGGGGTAACTCACCTCCTACCCCCCCTGCCACACTGGTCTCTTTGTCACTCTCCTATAAGCCATCCACCTCGGGGCCTTTGTACATGCTGTTCCCTCTGCTTAGAATGTTCTTCTGCAGATATCTTTGTGGCTCCCTCTCTCATCTCCTCAGGACTCTGCTTACATGTCCCCCTCGAGGTAGGCTTTTCCTGACCTCTTTAAAATTACAGCCCCGCCTCCCAGACACACTCCCTGTCCCCTCCCCTACTTTTCCCCCTAGCACCTATCACCCTCTAACATACTATGATTTAACTTAGGCATTTTGCTTGTCTGGCTCACCCGCTAGGTTATCACCTCCCAAGGGCAGGGAGTTTTGCCTGTTTTGTTCAGTGTTGTGCCCTCAGTGCTAGGCACACAGTAGGTACCTAACAAATATTCGTTGAATGAATGAATAGCTGCTTCCATCCTGGGTCGGGACCATCCTCTCTCTCCAGCCCTCTGTCACCCCAGGTCCCGCCCACCTTGGCTCACACCCACATCCTGACTTTGGCCACACCCCTTCCCATCCTGACCCTCAATTTCCCTGTGTCTGCAGAGAGGGGTGTTTGGGACTTTTCTCCTCAGAGCCAGGGTAAGAGGCAGCCTGCTGTGATCCATGTCAAATGCCCCTTTTGGTTTCTGAGTGGTCTTGGAGTTCCCCAGTCTGTGCCACTTAAAGGCAGGAGGAGGTCAACAGATTTTGCTGCAAAAAGCCAGCAGGAGAAAAACATCTGATGGCTGTCCGGTGATGCTCCTGACACTGGCAGCGGGGCAGCTCTGCATCCCAGTCTGGCTCTTGTCTGGCCCTCACATGTGACCTTTTTACACTCCCCATCTTTTTCTTCTGCTGTTTCTTTCCAGGGATGCTCTTTCTTGCTTCTCTGCCTGGCAAAGAAGCAAGAAACTGGTTCTTAGAGATCCAGACTCCAAATCACCTTCTCTGAGAAGGCTTCCCCGACCCCACCCAGGCGGAGTCCGGCACCTTTCTGGGACTCTTGCTCATGCATCTATTTATAGCACTCCACATAGAGTTTTGTGATTCTTGGGCTGTTTGTTGGGCACCCTGACTAATCTGTAAACTCCTTGTATGTGAGGGCCTTGTCTGAGTCATCGGGGTGCCCAGGAGGTAGGCATGGGACCAGAGTCACTCTACCCAGGTCTGTGGCATGTTTTCCTCCTTCCTTTATTCATTCCTCAGATATTTATTAGGCACCTACTAGGTGCCCAGCTCTGGTCTATGCATCAGGAATGCTGCAGGGAATGAGACGGGTAGGATTCCTGCTCAGGAGGGGCAGATAGTCTGGAGGGAGAGCTGCCTTAAAAACAGAGCAAGTAAGAAATGCATCAGCAGCAAGAGCGCTGAGCAGAGAATTAATGGTGGTTTAGGGACCACAACTGGGAAGGTCTCTTAGGAGAGTTCATTTAGGAGGAGGTCTGAGGGATGAAAGGGAACCAGCTCCAGGAAGGGAGTGGAGGGGGGTGGGGGGTGGGGGAAGAAGAAGATGTTCCAGGCAGAGGGAGCAGCAAGGGCAAAGGCTCTGAGGCAGGACTGGTGTTGGTAATTTCAAGGGGCAGCACTTGAACAGACCCTTGAACATACCAAGGAGCAGAGTGGGCAAGGGGAAGTGTAGGGGGAGTGTGAGAGGAGTGGAAGTTGGAGCCTGAACCCAGTAAACCCACTGGACCAGGTTTGCAATTCTGGTAGAGAGGTATCTGCTGCTGGGTGCCCATTTTACAGATGGATAAGTGCAGGTCCCAAGTGCTTGACACCCAGGGGTGGTACTGCCAGGGTGGAGGTGGCGCACAGTGTGTTTACCAACTCACATTTCCTGGGCACCTAGTTAGTGAGGGCCAGGCACTTCTAAGCCTGAGCTCATGAAACGCTTTCAGAAGCCTCATTGTGCCCATGGGATAGGTAAGTAAACTGAGGCATAGAGCTGCTCAGTGACTTTCCCAAGGTCATCCAGCTAGTAAGTGGCAGAGTTGGCATTTGAACTCTGAGTCCAAAACTTGTGATTTTCCATCCCATTGCCTGGAAAGTGTGAGCAGTAGACACAGGAAGAGAATAATGATAGTTATGAGGTCTTTCCCTCTTATCTCATCTGGCCCTCCCTCCTCTGTGTGGGTGGGGCCCTGTGGGAATCACCTGCGTGGACACGTGGGCAAGCAGGGGTCAGTCCCCTGCTTCAAGCGTTTCTGGCAGGTGGTGGAATCTGCTTCCCTCACATGAGGTCTCTGACTGGGCATGCACTCATGCCTGCCTGGAGGCCAGGGCTGACCCCTTCACCCTCACCAGGCGCTTCCTGCCCTCACTAGCCCCAGCTTTCCATCCAGAGTCACTTGATCCCAGTGCCAGATTGGTCAGTGGCCCTTGAAACCCCCCGTGGCTCCATGTTGGAGCAGAGGGTGGACTAAGGTTCCAAGAGGAGAGGAGGAGAGAACCAAGGCCCAGGAGAGAGCCAGGATGAGACCTGGGCTTGTGGAAGGGAGTGGATGCATTGAAAAGCTGCCTTACTCCCTCTGAGACTCAGTTTCCCCGTGTGTAGAATGGGTGCAGTAACGACAGAACCCTGAAAGTACTTGTACTGTCTTGTCACTCTACACCCCCAAGTTGGCCTGTCTCCTCACCCTGGCACGGGCGCCCGTGGACGTCTGCTGATGCAGGGCATAAATGCATGCACGCTGGGCATGGTGCTAAGCCCTCGACAATGTGCGGCCCACAAACGTGCTGAGTGTCGCCAACGCCACGTCCCGTCCTCAAAAGCAGCCCCGAGAGGTGGGACTGTTATCGCCTCTCTTTGACAGAGGCGGAAACAGAGGCTCCGGGTGTCCCCGACTTGCCCGAGGTCACTCCCGCTACCGAGTTTCCGAGTCAGTTTTGAACCCTGGTCTCACCCCAGGAGCGCACTCTTAACCCCGCGGTAGCACCCAGCCTGCCCGCCTCGCAGGGCCCCAGCGGGCCACCTGGGGGATCTCCGGGCTTTTCCAGATGACGCACCCGGGAGGCGCCCACGCAGCGCGCCCGCCGCGGGCTGCGGGGCTGGGGTCGCGCGGGGGCGGGGCCC
>NW_007728991.1:169791-187116 GCF_000696425.1 Galeopterus variegatus | reverse complement strand
TTCTCGCTGCCGCCGCCGCCTCTGCTCCTCCGCTGTGCACGGGTCGTCTTCCCGCAGCCATGAGCGCGCTCGGCCCCGATGGAGCCACCCGCCCTCTAGATTAGTGCTCGTCGCCGCCCCGCACCCGCCTGCAGCATGGAGTCGCCCGCCTCAGGCCAGCCCGCCGGCATGCCCCAGTCTAAAGGTAGGCGCGCCCGGCTGGGACCTCGGCCTGACCCCCGCGTCCCATCCGGGCTCGGGCTGCGACCCCCGACCTCGGCGTGGTCCCACCCCATGGTGTTCCGGACCCAGGCAACAGCAGCCTGGCCCAGAACCCCTTCCTACTCGGGTCGCGGGTACACCCCCAGACTGGGACTGTCCCAGGCCCGAGATCTCCCAGGCTGGACCCAGGCTTGGACCTCGTTCCGCTCAGCCCGCTCCAGGTCAGGAACCTCACTATGATCTCATTTAGGCCTTAGGGCTGCAGCCTGGACAGGAACTCTCCCAATGTTCCTCCCTCAGCCGGACCCAAGTGGGATTCACTCTGATCCCCACCTGGGTCCTTCCAGTTCCAGGCGTCAAGGCCGTATCCAGGGTGGGATTTAATTCTCATTCTCCATCTGTGTCCCGGAGGTGCTCCTGTTTTGGGGAACCCCACTGAAGTCCCCCTCCCTCCCATGTGAGTGCCCTGGCTGCACCCCAGTTCAGAACTCTTGGTCCACCTTCCTCCCAACTCTCTCCATCCTTGTAGGCCCTACGTCGTTCCATTCCTATCTGGCCTGCATCCCATCCTGCAGCCCAGTCCCCCCCAGAACCTCTCTTGGCCTCCCATCCTGCCCTAACGCATAGCCTCTCCACTGGCTCCTCCTTGCCTTGAGTTGCAAGTTTCTCTCTGCACTTGGGCATTTCACCCCCTCTTGTGTCTTAGTGTCTCTGGGGCTGGTTACTCCCAGGCCTGTTCCTGCTGCCTGGGACCTGAGCCAGCCGCCAGGCCAGGGTGCTGGCTGTGCAAGGGGCTTGCTCTTGTCTTCTGCAAGTAACTAACTGGCCTTCCTGGAAATTTTTGTGAGGTGGCGGCAGCAGCAGCAGCAGCGGGATTTGTCATGCAGAGCAGGGAGGATGAGACTTGGAGGGCAGGGCGAAAGGGGGATTTTTTTTCAGGAAGAGGAAAGGATGTTTTTGGTGTGTCGGAGTCTCAGTAGGCAGGGTTGTCTCAGAGATTTCCAAACCGGACATAGCTGTAATGAATGGGCTGCCTCCCTGCTCTCTGAATCTGCTGCTGCCTCACCTGCAAGCCTCTTGATGTCTCTGGGCCTCAGTCTCCTTATCTGTAAAATGGGAGTAATCACACCTACTTCTGTGGACCTTGGGAGTGTCACCTGAGACAGTGACTACTAAAGAGCTTTAAGCAAGTATGAGTGAGGCGGTGAGGAGCTCAGCATGGCACCTGGCATGCAGTAGGTGTCCAGGAAGGGGCAGTTGCTGCACATCTTGTTATTGTTGCCACTTTCCTTGCTGGAAAGGCCTCAGCCATGCAGGGTCAGGGACTTGCCTGTGTTTGGGTTGCAGCTACAGAATAAGCAGGAGAGAGGTAACAGCAGACACTTAGTTAGGCCCTCATCAGGGGTCATCCCCTCTCCTTTGTTGGAGGGGCACAGGCTGCCGGACTGCTGGTGGCTGCCATGACTGTGGGCTGGAGCCGGGTGGGCAAGGTAATTATGTCTTACATAAGTGGGAGGCCGGATCCCTGACCATTGCCCAACCGCTGTGAGTAACTCAGGAGGCACTCGCCAGGGGAGGTGGCTGGGGAGGGCCTTGTGCTGCACAGACCTCGTGGAGCTTGGGAACCGGGAAATCAGACACTTCTCCACTCTGGAGAGCTCGGGGAAGGGGTTGGAAGTAATGTTTGTTTTTGGAGGCAGTTCAGCTCTTCCAGGCAGAGATGCCTCATCAAAATAAAGTTCTAGTTGCAGCATTGTGAAGGGAGAGGGGGTCATAGTGTGGTGAGAAAGCACTGTGGGGAAACACTGGTTGACCCCCATGTGCTGTGTCACTTGAGGCCTGGCATTGGCCTCTCGGGCCTCTCTGCAGAGAGTACCAGGATGAATTTCCAGCCTGTGGATCCAGGTAACAGATGATGGTGGGTGGGTCTGGTGAAAAGTCAGGGGTCTCCCCAGTGCCCAGGGACCCTGTAGCCTCTTTGGGGTCTGGGAAAAGATGTGGTGGGGGAGCTAGAATGCTCTCTCACCAAAAATCCTCAGAGCTCCCACTTATCGAGCTTTTTCAATGTGCCATGCATTCTCTGAGGCGTTCCTTACAGCTCCATTTACAGATAAGAAAACTGAAGCTCAGAGGCATTAAGTGCCTTGCCTGAGCCACACAGCTGTGACAGATGGAGCCAGTGTTCCACCCAGGGCTGTGTGTCTCCATAGTGTTCTCCTCAGTGCTCCCCATGTCCCATTTCTGTGCTGGGTGTCCCATTTCTGAGCTGAGGTAGTGGGATGCCGCCCACTCTCACCCTTGATCACACCCATGTCCAGTGAGTGTCTCTTCAAGGCTGTGTCAGACCTGGAGGATGGACTGAGGCAGAGGCAGTGCGCAGTCCTTTACAGTTGGTACATCGCATACTCACTGCAATCAGACCCATTCAACAGATACAAAACCAAGGTGAGACAGGGAGAGTGGCTGGACTGAATCCACAGAGTGGGGGTGACCTGACTGCCTGGATCAAACCCCAGCTCAGCCCCGTGCCTTCCCCATCCTGGGCACTGTGCCCTCAGCATTGGGCTCTTCTCCGCCTTCTCAAAGGAATTTCAACAAAGCAGGGAGTGGCTGATGCCTGACCTGATGGGAACTTTACTTTTGAGCTTCCTGCCTTGCAGCGGGTGCCTTGCCCTGTCCTCTGTGCCACGGGCATGGGGAGTGCATGAAGCCCTCAGCCCTGCTGGTTTTCCCCTGGCCCCCTCACCCACATGCCATCACTGGCTGGGGTCAGAGGCCAAGGGCAGCTGGTGCCAGGGCCGGTGAGCAGGGACACAGTGGTTAGCATGGTCTGCATCTGCAAGCCACACTTGTCCTGGGGGGTTACCACATATGTCCTGTTGCTGTTCATGGCATGGCCTCTGTCCCTGCTGCCCTGGGAGTGCTACCAGTGGGGGCACTTCATGGTTAAATCTTTACATGGCTCAGACAATGGCTGGATGGCTCCTGGCTGTCCAATAGGGACACTGAGGCTGCAAGGATCTCTGTCATGTCCTGGTCCTGCCTTCAGTGGCTGCTGTCTACCCCCCTTCCCATCCTGGCTGTCGGAAAGACTGGAGGGTGGCACCTCTGGGACTTCCCCCACCCCTGGCATGACGCACAGGAAACTCTCTATCAGCCAGCCCGTGGCTCGAGGCCTGAAGGGAGCAAAGTTCTCAGTTGGCCTGTGCGGGGAGAGGGCCAGGGCAGCGGAGGCTTCCGGCGGGTGAGTCAGCGGGCACTGGGCGCTGACTCACCCACTGGGCATGCCAGCCGGCTGCCTGCAGCTTAAAGGGGCGATGCCCATCGGCTTGGTGGGTGGGAGGGGGCTGCGTGTCCTGGCCCTGCAGCAGCACCTGGCCCTGGGCTGGGGCCCTGGAAATGGCTCATTCCTGGACTGTGGGCTGGACTAGGACCCCCTGGGCAGGCCCTCCTGGCACTCTGTGCCCCGCCCAGGAACTTCCTCTATTGGGCAAGGGCTTCTGCTTCCTCTTGCTCATGGAGCAGGAGCAGGTGGCAGCGGCTGTTTACCGCCCTTGGCCCAGGGGACTCCTCGGCTCGGATGTGCAGCTGGGGACCCAGGGAGGGTGAGGAGCACAGTGCAGGGTCAGCTGGGGTAGAACTCAGCCTGAACTCCCAGAAGACAGCAATGTGGAGAGGTGAAGAGCTCAGGCTCTGGGGTCTGACTGCCTGGGTCAAACCCCAGCTTGGCCCCTTTTGCAGTGTGACATTGGACAAGTTGCACCTGGTACATTCTCTGCACTCTGTTAATGATTTCAGTCCCCTGGGCATTGTCCAGCCTTCAGAGGAGAAGCCTCAGTTTCCTCATGTGCAGAATGGGAATGGAAACCCTGCCTGTCTGGATGCAGACAACCTCATTCCACGCTTGCTAAGTGTCAGGTCCTCCTGGTCACAGCAAGATTACCCTGTGCCCACAAAGAACCCAGTCGAGGCAGGAAGTGGGGGTGGAGCCTGGGATCTGGAGGAATGGGCCTAGGCTTGAATCCTGGCTCCATTACTCCCTCATCTGGGCAAGTCAACCCTGCCCTTTCTGACCCTCATCTCCTCTTCTGTAAAGGGGGAGTAAGCACCCCTCCCTTGCAGGGTTGTGGTAAAGACGGGAGACAGTGTTTGTCAAGTGAATGGCATCTGTTATTATTCTATTATTGTTATGGCTGTGGCTGTTGTTAACTGGTGGGTGAATAAACAGTGCTGAGGCTTCTGACGATGAACTTGTAGGCTCTGGGAAGCAAGGCCTTTCAGCTGTAGTGTCCTTTAATGCCAGCCAGAATTACCAGGCCGTAGGATCTCTTGCCCTACTGGTCCCCAAGCTGGAGCTGGGGGGCGCCCATTGCTTCCTGGGCCTTCCTGGGGAGGGTGCGTGGAGAGCAGAGAATGGGCTGCCTGACTCTTTCTGCAGGTCTGCCTCTGCCACCCTGCTTTGGCATCTGGCGTTAGAAGGATGAACGAGGGTAAGCGTACTAGGTGTGGGAGGGGGAATCAGGACGCAGCCTCCTAGGCCAGCCCCTCAGCTGATAGACTTTTGTCAGTGCCAGGCACAGCATTGGCCTTGTAGATCCAGGGGGAGTGAGACACGTTCCGGGCTGTCATGGGCCCCACCTGGGGAGAGAGGGAGGTCCTGGGGTTGCGGGTCTGGTGGCCCGGCCAAAGTCACGTGTGTCAGTGGGTGGTGGGCTGAGCTGAGAGGAGCAGCCTGGTGCAGACCTGGCATCTCAGGAGGGGGCCCAGAGGAAGAGTTCTGGGGAGCAGCATGGAGGGTGTGTGGATGGGGTGGTGAGGTGGCCCCACCCCCAGCCCCTAACATGCCTTCACCTGGCCGTGCCTCCTGGTGTTGCCCACTTGAGTCAGGCCCGCTTGCCCAGCCGCTTCTATAGATGCCTCCCCCCAGCAATGGCCCTGGAGACCCAAAAAACTTCATGTCAAGGGCATGAGGGCCAGGCAGGGTCAAGCAGAGGCAGCGGCAGCCTGCTGGGCCTTTCTGTGGCTCAGACACCAAGCCTGGGCCGCATTAGACTTTGGAGAGGGTCACCGGGCTTTCTTCCCCCTCCCTTCAGTTCTAGGCACAGGTCCCTGTCACTCCAAGGGCTGCCTGGGCTACTTTAGAGAGGCCATGTCTAGCTGCCCCTCTCCTAGCTGGTCCCCTGCCCAGGTCAGCATGACGTTCCCCTCCCCTGTGACCATGTCTGGGCCTGTGACCGGATTTGTGCCCTGCTCTGCTGACACCTCCTGGCTGAGTCCTGTCCTGGCAGGTGGGCCTTCCATCCACCTCCTTTTAAAAAAACATTGTAACTATATCCACAGACGGTAAAAGGATACACAGAAGTACCTCTATTTTTAAAGAATAAAAGAAAAATGATTCTGTGTATCCAATACCCAGCTAAAGAAATCAAACACTATTGTTCAGGGAAGCCCCATACTCCTTAGGGACTGTATCTTCCTCCCTTCTCCCTCAGCAACTGTCCTAACTTTTTATTAATCATTTCTTGCTTTTCTTTATTTTTAAAAATTGTGCTTTAATGTGCATGTGGTACATTTAGTTCACTGACCTGTGGACTCCCCAGGCCGGCCTCCACCCCATGGTCTTGGGGGAGCATGGGCTTGTGGTGGGGGGAGGCTGGAGCTGTGTGGCTTCAGTTTCTTCATCTGCAAGATGGGTATGGTACTCGGACCTAGATAGCAGGGTTGTCGTGAGGACTTGGTGCGTTAATATATGGAAGTGCTGCGCTTGGGGCTGGCTCGGAGTTAGTGGCTATGCGTGTTTGCTGCTGCTCCTGTGTTGCATTGAGCTAACTCCCTTCTCCTGCCCCAAGCTGTGCACTGCTCAGTCTGGGTGGCTGTACCCACAGCCCGGACTTCCCTCACCCGCGTCACTGTGCTAACGTCACTGGTTTCGAAGGCCTGTCCTAAGGTTTGCGTGCGCCAGTGGGTGTGAAGTGACAGGCCAGGTACCTTGGAGCAGGGCTGTGAAGGGCCTTGGGTGCCAGTGGAGGTGTGTGGTATAATCAGGAGGTAAGTGGGCTGAGGAACATAGTTGTGCACCCAATAAGGAGGTGCTGCGTTGGTGCTGGTGGCTGGTGGCTGCTGAGGCACAGATAAGAGGCCTACCCTGGACAGCTCTGGACATGGGGCTAGAAAACGTCCCCTGTGCCCCTTGCTTGTCTTTCTGCATGTCTGAGACTTAGCCTGCTGGTCGACCTCACATCTTTCTGCTGCTGGCAAAGCCCACCCCATCCTGGGGTGCCTGGGACAGACCCCAGGATGGTGCAGTCAGACCCTCGCTGGGCAAGCCTGCAGGGGCTTCCAGGTAGCAGGGGCTGGTTCTAGGCCTGGCTCTGCCTAACCCCTGTTGGTGACCTCCCCAGCCTTGATGTCCTCCTCTGAAAGAAGGGGATGAACAGCACCTGCCTCTGAGGGTTGCTTTTGAGGATGAGAAGCAATGAGATGTGTCAAGTGCAGGGACACTGTAGGTGCAGTCAGTGCTGAATTTGAACCTGAGCTACATATTAGCATTTTTATCACTAAGAACACCTTTTTAGGTACTGCTTCTCATTGATCCCATGCTTTGTAAGATTTTGTTTAATAGTAATAAAAACAAAAGTGGCACTTATGAAGGAAAGGTGCTGTTACTATTTACTCGAGTGGTAGCATGTGGCCTGTCAGAACCCCTCGTGGCCTGGGCTGGTCTGGCTGGTCTCACACTGGCCCCACATGGAGGCCGCAAGCCCATACACGAGGAATGCCCCGTTTTCCTGAGGCTGTGGGAAGGTGGAGCGTCACTTGTGAAATCCCCTCCGTAGTCACAGCTCCTTGAAGCCTGGAGTGTGGGGCCCACCCCACAGGCTGGGGGCCCAGGGCCTGGGCGAACACTCATGTGACCCGTTTTGTGCTGGGTATTTAATGTGCATGATCTCATTTAGCCCTCATGGTTACCCAGCAACATGGGTGTGTTGTTGTCACCCCCATTTTATGAGTGGGTAAACTGAGGCCTAGAGCGGGAGAGTGACTTGCCTACAGTCACGAAGGTCTGTCCTGGGAGCGTGGCCTTGTTTTAAGAACCTGACCCTTGCTCGTCTTCTCCCTGAGGTCAGCCCACTGCATCTGTGCACAGAATGTCAAGGGAGGAAACCAAGTCAGAGAGAATGTGGCTTGCCCAGGGTCACATGGCAGCTCAGGTCAGTCAGCCTCTGCCAGAGTGGCTTGCGGAAGATGCTGTCATGGCCCCTCAGCTGAAGTGTAGGGCGGTGGGAGCTTGGGCCAGCTGCCCTGGTATGTCCCGGGGCCTCTGGCCACAATGTCTGCACTGGACAGTCTCTGAGGCCCTGTCCAGTAATGAGCAGCCTGCTGCTGGGAGCCCCTGTAGTGTGTGAGGTGAGCCCAGCTGCTTCCTTTAGATGAAGGGGACACTGAGGCCCAGACCCACAGCAACGCCAGGACCTAGGGTTGAAACAGGCCTCTTTCTTACTTATGTTATTTAAATTGCTTACACTTAAGTAGCTGACAGTGCACATGGGTAGAAATCTCAAAGGGACAAAAACATAGTTTCTTGCTTCTCCTTGGAATACTCCATGCAGAGATGAACATTTCCTTTTTTTTACAAAGTACTTTTTCTTCCTGCTTGTGGTCTTCCTGCACCTGGGAGGCAGTTCCTGGCAACCGGCTGTGGGGCCCCGCCAGACCCTTGCCAATTCCCCGTGCCAGTCTTTTGATTTTATAAATCACCAGCCTCAGTTTCCTCATCTGTAAGATGGAGATCATGTTAGTCCCTGCCTACAGTGTTGCTGAGAGGATCCAGTGAGATGTGATTAAAGTGATTTGCACAGGCCTGGTTCACAGTAGGTACTCACTGTGTCAGTGGGAGGTATGTGGTGGGGTGAGCTGCTTCAGGAGGAGCTTCTGGGCCGAGGGGAATGGGCATGTGGAGAGGCCCTGGGAGAGGAAGGGCCCAGTCCAGTGAGGTCTGGTCAGGGGAGGAGGTGGCTGTTGCTTGATGAGGCAGGCCACCAGGCCCACCGGACCCTGCAGCTGCCCGTGCCACCTCTCCTCCGCCGTCCTTCCGGCCTGGCCCTCTGCGCTTGCTGCCTCTGTGTCTGGGCTGCTCTTGGCTCTATTTCTGTCCATGGCTGCCTCCTCCCCAGGTCAGCCTCTTCCCCTTCCCCAGGCTCCTTTCTCTGCAGAGCAGAAGCTATTTAGACATGAGGTGTGTTGCTTTGTGTGTTCGTTGTCTGTGGTTGTCTCAGCCTCGGTGCTGTTGACATTCTGGGCTGGATACTTCTCTGTGGAGGGGCTGTGTGTGCATCGTGGGTTGTTGAGCAGCAGCCCTGGCCTCTGCTTGCCACATGCCAGTAGCACCCCCCAGCCGTGACCATCAAAAGTGGCTGCAGACACTGCCACACCTGCCTGGGTTGCAGCACAGTCTTGGGAGGGCAGTCCCCCATCTGCTGAGTTCATGGTGGCTTGTGGAAGGGGGGTGCTGCGAGGTAGGCAGGGCAAGAACCCACCACCAACGCACTTTGCAGATGAAAAGGCCCAGAGAGGTGGAGAGATGGGTGGACCGAGGGCCTTGGAGGCCAGGGCCTGGCCTCGTATCCACATGTGGCTGGGAAGAGAGAGGGCAGGGTTGTGGGGGTCAGAAGCCTGGAGCGGGTCTGTCTCAGCCCCAGCCTGTTGCTCACCTGTGATCATGAGGCTGGAAGGGGGCAGGTCCCAGGCCTGGTAGATAGTAGGAGGAGAGAACCCTCCCCCTATTCTGCAGCCCCAGGCTTCCTCTCGAGAGCCCCAAACAGGGCCTCCAGGACCTCGGGGGAGGGGGGGGGTCCTGCCTGGAGGTGCCAGGCCTCTCCTTGCTCCCTGCGGATGCTCAGCATTGGTGGCCCCCAAAAGTTCCTCAGGGCTATCTTTGAGGGCACCTAGGCCCCAGGGAGAATGTCAGGTGCTGGGCATGGGCTCTGGCTTGTTGAAGCTGACAAACATTAGCTATCAAGGTAAATCTGCCCACGTGAAAGCTGCCCCTCCTCTTACCAGGGCCTCAGCCCCCATCCCCCCCCTCCTCCGTCAGTGCAGCGGGAGTGGGTTGGCCTCGTTGCTCTCTCTAAGGGACGCTGCGGGATAGACCAGCTGAGTGCGGTGGGGATAGGACATCTTGTTGCCCACATCTCAGCAGCGACATGCAGTTTCTTACCTGATGGCATGGACGCTGGGGCCCCGGACTTCCACAGTGGAATCGGGAATCATGAGAGGCACCTGAAACACCCAGAAGTAGGGGGTGGGACATTAAAGAGGAGCAGGTAATGCTTTTGTCATTGGAAACCTTGTGGTGCAATGGAGTATGACGTGGTGAGGGAGGCTCCTTTGCGAGCCGAGGCCTGGCGGGGTTCGCCGTGAGGGTTGTAGTCTGGCCCGAGAGAGCGGCACGGTCCAGTCTGTTTCACATGTCCCCAGGCCTGGGGTGGGCGGCCCCACTCTCAAGCTGTCTCTGTTGATGTTTGGACATTGGAGCCAGACAGACCTGCCTTCATGTCCTCTCCGCACCAGATGCCCACTGTTTCTGTCAAGTTGCTGCTCCTCTCTGACCTGCTGGGTACAACAGACACGAGGAAACCCTACCCTAGTGGAGCTGCTGAGAGGGTGGACAGAAGGGTCTTCTGGGGCTCAGGGCCTGGCGTTATCTCAGGAGCTGTGGGCTTCCAGATGGCCCCGTCTAATCTTCCATGCGTGAGGCACTACTAAGGCTTGGCACTGATAATGCCGGGCGGGGTGGGGGGATGTCAGTCTGTTATCCTCATGTCACAGTTGAGGCCCTGACACCAGACAGGTTAAGTCACTTGCCCGAGGGCCCACAGCTAGGAAGTGGCAGAGTGTCAGAGCTGCAGGTGAACCCAGGCCAGTGGGCTCCAGAGTCATGCTTGTAAGCATTCCGCTGACTGCCTCTCTGAAACAGTAACTACAGAACAGTCCCTCATGAGAAGTGACAGGAGTGAAACCAGCAGAATGTGGGGAGCCAGTAACAAGGGGGCTTAGCTGGGGTGGTCAGGAGCCCCTCTCGAGTAGGTGAAAGGCAGCATGTGTCAGCCAGGATGGAGTCATGGGGAGGAGCATTCTAGGCAGAGGGAATGGCATGTGCAGAGGCCCTGAGGTGGTGGCTCATTCCAGGAATGGAGAGGGGCTGGTGGCTCGAGTGAGGGCGAGTGGGGTGTGATGGGGGCAGGGCCGCTGTGGCTGGTGGCAATGTCTGAGTCCCAGGGCACCTCTCTTTACCAGCAGCATAACCTCAGGTTGGTGGCTGAGTGCCTCTCGGTCTGTTTTGTCCCTCCCTCCTGGGGGGCTGCTGTGAGGCTGGAGGCTGGAGGCAGCTCCAGAACACACAGACGCCTGGCACTGGGATTGCTTGCACCCGGGGCCCTGCGAGCTGAGGCTGGCGTGCTTGTTGTGGTTTGCCCGTGGCGGCCCAAGGACCTCTATTTGTTGTGGTGATAGTCGCCACAGCGGGCCGCACCTGGGCAGCCTTGGGCTGCTTGGCCATCTGGGCCCAGCCTGACATCTACGGCGGACAGTGGCAGTGGCTGGCACCCTGAGGCTTGTTTTTGGGCTGTCTCCATGGTGGCCTCGCCCACTCCCTC
The DNA here is from genome assembly GCF_000696425.1 of Galeopterus variegatus. Classification (NCBI taxonomy): domain Eukaryota; kingdom Metazoa; phylum Chordata; class Mammalia; order Dermoptera; family Cynocephalidae; genus Galeopterus; species Galeopterus variegatus. The sequence goes on along the minus strand of NW_007728991.1, from coordinate 176,260 downwards.
TGACAGCTGGCGTGGCTGCCTCACAGAGCCCATGTCACTCCTGACGCAGGCCTGGCGTCCCCGATGGGCAGGTGGTGAGGAGGTCAGGAGGAGGGGTGGTCCTCACCTGCCCAGCCCAGCTGCAGGCACAGAAGTGCCCTTGACGGACAGGAAAACTGGACCCTGGAGAGGAGGGGGACGTTATGGCTGGCAGGCTAGAGCCAAAAGAAGGGGGAAGGGCCAAGAGCAGAGGGAGTGCAGGGGTGTGGCTGTGCACCCCAGTAGAGAAGGCCCAGGTCTGCAAGGGCTGCGGACTCCATGCAGAGTTGTAATTTTTAGCACAAAATATCTTATATTCTGGTTACAAAAAGCCTCATGTCAAGAATAAAGCTGCCTGTAAGTCTCATTACTTAGGACAGATTTTTTTGCATCTACAGAGAAGCTGGAATAATCCTGTGACCTATACAGGCCATCGTGGGGCCACCTTCTACGTGCCAAGCTCAGTGCCAAGTGTCTTGCTGTCATGCTCTTGCTTGGTCCTGCAACTATGTGCAGGGAGGGTGGGTGGCATCCCCACCATGCTCTCTTCTGCAGGTGAGGAACCTGAGGGGCAGAGAGGAGGGCACCATGCCGGGGCCTCAGAGCTGGGTGCAGATCTGGGATTTACCATGGCTAATGTGCTGTAAGCATAGGGCCTGCAGCCCAGAGCCCCCGCTCTGATATCCTGAAGTGCAGGTGGCAGCTTTGACTCAGACAGAAGCGGCCTCAGGAGCTAATGGCCCTGCACTCTTTGGCTTTCTCTTTTTTCTTTTTCCGTAGAGAATGTGCTGGGCCCAGGTAAAACCAGGGAGGCTTCTGGGTCTCCAGGCTCAGTTGCTATTTCCTGTTCAGCATGAGACCCCAGGACTGTCCCTCTGCTGCAGGGAGAGCTCCCTGCAGGAAGGGTGCTGTGAGCTCGTGGCTTGGCCCATTGGAGTCTCCAAGTCAGCAAACTCAGCGGCGACTCCCACCTGGACTCCTGCCTCACTGTGCAGCCTGGGGCAAGCATCTTCACCTCTCTGAGCCTCAGTTTCCTCAAGTAAAGGGCGGCTAAGAGCCCTTCTCTAGGGCTGTTAGAGCATCTGGAGTAACAGATGGGAAGGGCTATGTGTGTGGCCAGCAGGCTACTGCCTTGATGGACTTTGGAGTGAGACCCACCCAGACCCTGACAACTGGCCATGTTGTCTTAGCTTAAAATGGAGCGCAAACACCTCTTGCAGGAGCCAGTGATTAGGTGACTGATGTGCCGCAGTGCCGGGGTGAGTGCTGGTAGGTGCAGTGAGTACAGCTGCTGCTGCTACTGTTACTATTACTCTTTGTGGAAGTTGTTGTTTCCTGGAGCTCGGGGTCAGGTCCTGGTGCAGCGGACACGGGGAGCCACCTGGGTCAGGGACTTTGGCTGGAGCTGGGACTCTCCTGCTGGCCTCCAGGGCATAGACAAAGACACCTTGGGGCCTGGCATCTGGGGGTCCCTGAGGTGGCTTCCACAGAGAGGTGGCAGGTATCTGCTTGCTTTGCCCCCTGCCCAAGGATGGACAGTGGGACCCCTAGCCCCACCAGGACTGTTCTTTTTCCTGATTGTTCTGGGCCATGTCTTCCCAGAACAGTAACAACCCCATCCCCTCACTTAGCAGGGGTGGCAGGCTAAGTCACCTTAGCCAGGCTAAGTGCTGGGCCCAAGAGAGTGGGCTCTGTCGCCTGCTTTGCAAATGAGGCACTGAGGCTGCAGTATGGCTTGGTGGAGGCTGGATCCGAGCCTGGTTCAGAAGTGCTTCGGAACTGGGGTCTCCATGGCAGGTGGCAGCAGGGCCCCAGGCCGTTCCTGGGCCCTGGGCGGCCAGAGTGAGCCAGCAGCAGCGGGTGTGCGGTGATGGGTGGGGGCTTGAGGACCGGGCCTGGGAAGTGGGAAGGAGGCATCTGCAAGGGCAGGCCCCTCACTTCTGCTCCGGGCGGTTTCAGGGAGTTATGTTTGAATCCCAGATCTGCTGCCCCCGCAGGGTGTCAGGTGACCAGGGGCCTGGGAAGTGGGAAGGAGGCATCTGCAAGGGCAGGCCCCTCACTTCTGCTCTGGGTGGTTTCAGGGAGTTATGTTTGAATCCCAGATCTGCTGCCCCCGCAGGGTGTCAGGTGACCAGGCTCCTCACCTGGCCAGCTCCCTGACCTCTCTGATCCTTGCTTTTCCCATCTGTGTGGTGATGTCTGCTCCTTCTTCAAAGGGTGGCCCTAATTGAGGAAAGCTCCCTTTGCGTGCCAGCCCAGCCGTGTCCAATGCTTCATGAATACTGATCCAGCCGAGTGCCAGGCACCCCACCACGCTCCCTCAGCTGGCCTGAGAGTGTGGACACTGGGCCCTGCCTGTCCCCAGGGGGTGGAGGTGAGGGCCCTACTGCCTTGGGACTCGGGCCAGCCCAATGCCGTGGGGAGGGGAGAAGGCTTCCTGGGCGCCTTGTGGCGGGGGGGTGATGGCAAAGGCAAGAACTTTATAGGGGTGGGAGAGAAGTGGGCACCAGGCTTCAGCCTCCAGGGTGGGCAGGTCCTGCCAGAGCTAGCCTGGGCTAGAATCCTGGCCTGCTCTGCCTCTCGTTGCCCTCCCTGGAGACTGGACTTCCTCCTCTTCCGTGTGGTATGAGCCCCCTCCCTCTGCCTGCAGCCACGAGACCCCTGGATGGTGCATGCTGCAGGTGCTGGCTGGACCCCACTGGGCCCCTTCTTACCCCACATTGCTGTTGGCTAGGCTGGAAGGGCTACCTCACAGATGGGGAAACTGAGGCCGGGCATCCCACAATAGTGAGGAGGGACACTGAGGTAAGAAGCCAGGCTATCTGACCCCAAAGTGCAAACTCCTGATACCTCAAGCATCAGACCATAATCCCTCTTTTCATTCACTTTTCTCCATCTCCACTGCCCCTCACGTGGTCCAGGCCCTGTCCTTTCTGGCCTGAGCTCTGGCCTCGGCCCCCTCCCTGGCCTCCTCTCTGATGAATTTTAAGAGCGTACCTCCCCTGCTCAACAGCCTTCGATGGCTCCCACTTGCCCTCAGGCTAATGTCTACGCTCTTGTGGGCCAGCTGCTGAGGCTCCCAGTGATCCAGCTCTGGCCTCATCTCCCGGAAAACCCTGAGGCTGTCGCCAAAGGCCTGGCTGTTTGCATCCCCCAGCCCAAGTCACCTCAAGATTGTGCTCCTGCCTCTGTCTTCGCAGCGGCTCCTCACCTGGCCAGCTCCCTGACCTCTCTGATCCTTGCTTTTCCCATCTGTGTGGTGATGTCTGCTCCTTCTTCAAAGGGTGGCCCTAATTGAGGAAAGCTCCCTTTGCGTGCCAGCCCAGCCGTGTCCAATGCTTCATGAATACTGATCCAGCCGAGTGCCAGGCACCCCACCACGCTCCCTCAGCTGGCCTGAGAGTGTGGACACTGGGCCCTGCCTGTCCCCAGGGGGTGGAGGTGAGGGCCCTACTGCCTTGGGACTCGGGCCAGCCCAATGCCGTGGGGAGGGGAGAAGGCTTCCTGGGCGCCTTGTGGCGGGGGGGTGATGGCAAAGGCAAGAACTTTATAGGGGTGGGAGAGAAGTGGGCACCAGGCTTCAGCCTCCAGGGTGGGCAGGTCCTGCCAGAGCTAGCCTGGGCTAGAATCCTGGCCTGCTCTGCCTCTCGTTGCCCTCCCTGGAGACTGGACTTCCTCCTCTTCCGTGTGGTATGAGCCCCCTCCCTCTGCCTGCAGCCACGAGACCCCTGGATGGTGCATGCTGCAGGTGCTGGCTGGACCCCACTGGGCCCCTTCTTACCCCACATTGCTGTTGGCTAGGCTGGAAGGGCTACCTCACAGATGGGGAAACTGAGGCCTGGGGAGGCACTGAGATGGTGCTTAGTGGACAGGGTTGAGACAAGGCCCCAGGGTTCAGCCTCTAGGACTGGATATGTCTGCTTTGCCCCCCTGCAGGGCTGGTGGGCCTACCTCCCCCTTCCCCATGAAGTGGGGCCCTAGGTACCCCCACCTCTCACTGCCTGGCTTAGAGGCAGAGAGCTCTGACCTGGATGACAGCACAGGCTGGCACCCTTGGTGATGGAGCTGTTGAGGGGATGCTGACAGCATCAGGCATGGCTGTGGGTATGAGATGCCTCAGTTTCCACATCTGTACCATGGGGATCGAACAGCTCTGCCCTTGGGCTCTGGTGAGGGTTGAGGGAGCTGACCCCAGCAAGGCTGGGTGTAGCTGCTTTGGGAGCATGGTGGCGTGTCAAGCGTCACTGCTGTCACCTCTGCCCTGACCACAGCGAGCAGCTCAGAGCTCACCTTGTCCAGTACCCTCACTTCACAGATGGGGATGCCGGGCACAGGGGACATCCTACACATCCTGGAAAGCACACGGCCAGCAGACCTGAGTGCACATCCCAGTGCTGCTCCCACTTGTTGTGTGACCTTGACCATGGTTGCTCCTCTTTCTGCCTGTTTCCTAATCTGAGCAATGGGATGGTGTGGGGCCTCTGGAGTGGGCAGGCTTGTGGAAGGAGGGAAGGAAGCTGCCTGCCCTGTCCTGGGCCCCAGGCTGTGTGCCTTGCTCTTGTCATCATAGTTTCTCCCTATCATTTTCTGCCTGGATCCCTTTTTGGCGTCAGTGCCCTATTGTGCAGATAGGGAAGCTGGGGCTGAGAGGGGCAGGGGCTTTCCTACACATATGCCAGGGTCCATGGTGCACGTGGGGGCCAAGCTCAGAGCATGGCCCTTGCACCTGGGTGGTGGAGACCCCTGGGTGGGCTGCGCATCATGACCACCCAGTCCAGAGCTTGCTGTGGCCACCCCCGCTCCCCGGCCAGGGGCCCCCAGCCTGCATCTATTCCTAGCGTCCAGCCACCTGAGGTGGGAATTTGCTTCAGAGTGACAGATGGGGAAATCGAGGCTCAGAGAGGGGATGGGCAGCAAAGCTGGGACCTGAATGGAGCCAAGGTTAGCTCAATAAGCAGGGGATGGAAACTATTCATCTGCTGGGGCTGCAGTAACCACACACCACAGACTGGGCGGCTCCAGCACAGTAAGTTACTGTCTCGTGGTTCTGGAGGCTGGAAGGTAGAGGTCAGGGTGTCTGCAGGGTGGTTCCTTCTGAGGGCTGTGTGGGAAGGATCTGCTCCAGGCCCCTCCTCGGCTTGTAGGTGGCCGTCTTCCCCCGTGTCTCTTCACCTCGTCTTCCCTCCATGTGTGTCAAATTTCTCCTTTCATAAGAACACCAGTCTTACTGGGTTAGGGCCCACCCTAATGATCTCATTTTAATTTAATTACCTCTGTGAAGAGCCTATTTCCAAATAAGGTCACATTCTGAGGTACTGGGGGTTAAGATTTCAACATGAATTTTTTGGGGACACGATTCAGCCCACAACAGAAACTTAGGATATAGGACTTCTGCATGGGTCAGGAGCCTTGGGGCCTGGCAAATGTCTCAGCTTCTCAGACCTGGCCCTGCTCCCTGAGGCTGTGTATCCTGGGTGGGCCTGTAACATGGGCTGGTCACTCCTGCCCAGCCAAGCCCTGAAGCATGTGGGGCCTGCCAGGCAAGCAGTGGCTGCAGGCGGCTCTTGGGGATGGTGTAGCCAGCAGAGCAGCTTCCAAAACGGTGGCAGAACTGGGCCTCTCCAGTGTGTGGGGAAAACTGTTTTGGGAGCAGACCTGAGCTCAGGTCCTGGGTGTGCCAGTGCGGCACCTCTGGCTTCCTGCTGCCTCTGTAGCCCACTCCATTCCCTCTGTTGGGTGCCTTTCCCTATTACAACAGCGGGCTCTAAGCCCTGGACCTCCTCCTCCTCCTGATGCCCCAGCTTGGGCCAGGCATGTGCTCTGGACACCCAGAGGCCCCAGGGCTCCCTCATGGCCCTGACTACCCTGACCCTTAGGCATCTGTGTCTGAGACAGGGTAGTGGTGGGGCTCCAGGACAGGGGGGCCTGAGTCATCTCTGTCCCCCTCTTTGTCCAGCCCATGGGGAGCCCAGGGGACATTGATGGACTGAGGGATTAACCAGACACCTTGCCTTCTTTCCCTTTTAGGAAAATCCAAGAGGAAGAAGGATTTACGAATATCCTGCATGTCCAAGCCACCTGCGCCCAGCCCCACGTGAGTCTGCCTCAGTTGCTCTCCTGCTCAGCCTGGAAAGGCTTCCTGAGTGGGGCCCAGTGGAGAGAGCAAGCAGGAGGTGAGGCCGGCCCTGCTTCGGCTCCTGGTCCCATACTGGGCCAGGAGGATGGTGAGCCAGGCCAGGTGGGTGGCTGTGGGGGCTCACAGGCACTGCCCACTTGCTGTGCCCCATTCTCACACCATCTTGGAGGCTCTGCCACAGCCACCTGGCAGAGAGGCCACACCTGGCACGTAGATGTTCAGCACTGATGATATGAGTATGAGGTGGCCCGGGGAGCTCCCTCCCGGGGTCAGAATACTCCTTCTTTTGGGGGATGGGGGTGGTTCTCTCTGAAG
>NW_007728991.1:160498-169600 GCF_000696425.1 Galeopterus variegatus | reverse complement strand
CCACCTGCGCCCAGCCCCACGTGAGTCTGCCTCAGTTGCTCTCCTGCTCAGCCTGGAAAGGCTTCCTGAGTGGGGCCCAGTGGAGAGAGCAAGCAGGAGGTGAGGCCGGCCCTGCCTCGGCTCCTGGTCCCGTACTGGGCCAGGAGGATGGTGAGCCAGGCCAGGTGGGTGGCTGTGGGGGCTCACAGGCACTGCCCACTTGCTGTGCCCCATTCTCACACCATCTTGGAGGCTCTGCCACAGCCACCTGGCAGAGAGGCCACACCTGGCACGTAGATGTTCAGCACTGATGATATGAGTATGAGGTGGCCCGGGGAGCTCCCTCCCGGGGTCAGAATACTCCTTCTTTTGGGGGATGGGGGTGGTTCTCTCTGAAGCTCACAGTCCTGCTTTCTCCACAGACCCCCCCGGAACCTGGACTCCCGGACCTTCATCACCATTGGAGACAGAGTAGGTGCCGGCTGTACCCCTAGGCGGGGTCTCTCACTGCACCTGACGAATGGGTCGAGCTGACCCTTCAGGGCCATTGGGAGTGGCTGTGGGTGGCGGCCAGAGTTGGCTCTGCAGAAGGGCCTCACTCCCCACATTGCTGGGCTACCCATTCTGACTCTCCTGTCTGGAACAGGGACAGTTGGCCTGCCTCATGGGGCCGTGATGTGCTCAGAGTTGGCACAGAATTTTCTGACCTCTGAGTTTGGGCCATGGGCCCCCTGTTCACCTGTGGGATACTGTGTTGAGCATGCAGACTCCTGGCCTACCTAGACCTGCTGGATCAGACCCTCAGGGCCAGTGCCCGGGAGTCTACATTTTACACACACCTCCTGATGCTTTGGGAGGGCACCAGCCATTGGGAATCCTGGCTCAGGGATCGAGTGTCACTCGTGGACATGCCGAGGTTCTCCTGGCAGTCTCTGAGGCCTCTCCTCGGGCGGCACCCCTCCTGGGCTTGTCTTCCTCTGACACTCATGCCTGATGTCTGTTCCTCGCCTTGCTGCTTCCTTTTGTGCGTGTCTCTCCGACAGAGGGAGACCCCGTGGGGCAGGGCTTTTGTTTTGTTCTCTTTGTGTCCTCAGTGCCTGGAACAGGGATGCACATGGTGCACGATCCATAGCAGTCGAATGAACGGGGCACTCTAACCAGCTGGGGCGGGGAGGGGACAGGGAAAGGGCATCTCTGGAGCTGCCTGTGCCTCTGGGGCGTTCCAGTGGCTGTGTTACGTACACTTCACACCAGCCCTTGGAGGCTGCTGCTGCCTGTTTTATAGAGGCAACGTGAGGCTCAGAGAGGTGAAGTGACTTGCCAGGCATTACACAGCAGCGAGTGGCTGGTACGAGGACGAGCCCCAATCCAACCAGTTGGTCCTCTTCTGTTTCTGCTGCCCCAGCTGTCTCCATTAGGTGAGGGATGAGGGCCAGCTCCCCACTTGGTAGCCACCGACCCTCTTTTCTGTCCCCAAGAACTTTGAGGTGGAGGCCGATGACCTGGTGGCCATCTCGGAGCTTGGCCGCGGAGCCTATGGGGTGGTGGAGAAGATGCGGCATGCCCAGAGTGGCACCATCATGGCCGTGAAGGTAAGCAGGGTCCACTGTGCCCCACCCCAGCCCTGCCAGGAAGCACCAGGGCCTGGAGGCAGCTGGGAGAGCTGCCTGGAGGAGGCATGGGCTGAGCTTACCGGTTGATTTCCCACCGTGTGGCCCTTTCCCTCACTGTGACCAGTGGTGGGTCAGAGCTTTTCAGGGCAGGCCAGGGTATGGGCCTCCAGAGCTCCTGGCCCTCATGTAACGGGTGAAGGATGCTCATCCCTGCCACGGCTGTCCCTGAACTGTAGCCCTTCCCTGCAGCGGATCCGAGCCACCGTGAACTCACAGGAGCAGAAACGGCTTCTCATGGACCTGGACATCAATATGCGCACTGTTGACTGCTTCTACACTGTCACCTTCTATGGGGCCCTCTTCAGAGAGGTACAGCCTGACGGGAGGGGGTGCTGAGCTGCTGGGTTGGGAGCTCGGCCCCAATCACCAACCCGTCTGTTGGCCAGCTGACTACTTTATGCAAGTGCTGGGTGGGGGGTCTTCCCTGCCCACCTGGGAGACAGCACGTGGGCTCTTCAGAGCACAGGCTCAGGAGCCAGACTGGCTAGCTCTTCCGCCTCCTAGCTGTTGCCACCTGCTCTGTCCTTTAGTTTCCTTGTCTGGAAAAGGAGGCCAGTGACCATGCATGCCTCTAAAAGTTGTCATCATTAAGTGATGTGGCCTGGGGCCTGGCACTCAGCAAGTGCCTCCCACTCGGCAGGCTGTCCTGAGGGACATGCAGGAGTTAAGGCCAGTGACCATGCATGCCTCTAAAAGTTGTCATCATTAAGTGATGTGGCCTAGGGCCTGGCACTCAGCAAGTGCCTCCCACTCGGCAGGCTGTCCTGAGGGACATGCAGGAGTTTGCTAGGGAAGAGGGAGCAGGTCGTGGAAGACGAGGGAACCAGCTGCCAGGGGCAGAGCTGGCATGAGGGTCGTGTGTTGGGGCAGCAGGGCCAGCTCATGTCGCTGAGCTGGCTCAACTGCATACTGAAAGCCCCCATTGGGGTGACACAATCAGGCTAGTGTTTTATTCCCTTCTCCCTGGAAACACCTTGGAATCAGGGATTAGGTAGAGGAGCTGTGGTAGCCGAATCAGGGTAGCTTGGAATCAGGGATTAGGTAGAGGAGCCCAGGGAGGCTGGAACCTGGACCTGGCTATGGTGGCAAGGCTGGAGGGGCAGGGAAGCGAGCAGAGGCTGGAGGGTGCCAGGCAGAACGGGAGAGCCAGGAGCTCAGTAACACCTGCGGGTCCAGTGGGCAGGTGTGTGTCCGAGATGGAAGCCAGGGCTGGCACTGGTGCTGGGGAGGCCCAGGTCGGCTGTGTGGAGGCAGGATGTGGGGGGACTTTGGTGTTGGGCAGGGAGTGCTGAGCCCTGGGTGCACCCACAGGGAGATGTGTGGATCTGCATGGAGCTCATGGACACGTCCCTGGACAAGTTTTACCGGAAAGTGCTGGATAAAAACATGACAATTCCAGAGGACATTCTGGGGGAGATCGCTGTGTCTGTAAGTGGCCCGGACTTCGGTGGGCCGGGGGGTTCCGGGTACATGAGCCGGAGGCTTCAGCCCTGCCCAGCAGGCAGAGTCCAGTCTGATGATGGTATCTTGGGCGGAGCTGGGCCCCAGTGTGGGTATCTGCCCCACTCCTCCACTGCAGACCAGAGCCTTCTTACTGAGGAGACCCCAAGACCTGGGGCCCCTGGAACCCCACAGATTTGGCAGACACTGGGTCTCCATGCCTTTGAGTGCATTTTTAAAAAAGGAACTTAGTATTTACAACTGCCTTATACTGAAAACGCCCCAAGGCAGTTCACAGAATTGCACAAGCTGAGCTGGGACAGGGAGGAGCCTGGGGTGATGAGGGGCTGGGTGCATGAGGGGAGAGGGAGGGGGCTGGGCACGGGGTGGGGGTCTCACTGCGCTGTCATTGTTGATGCAACCAGGAGTAACAACAGTCCTGTCTCTCCCCTCCCCATCCCGGCGCCAGATCGTGAGGGCCCTGGAGCACCTGCACAGCAAGCTGTCTGTGATCCACAGAGGTCAGTCCGACAGCCCGCCAGTGGGGCCGGCCCATGGGAGGGGTCTCTGCCCTGGGACGGGCTGGCTGGCGTTCGTTCCGATGCATAGTTTACAGGTCGTGAAGGGCCCACAGGTTCATGTGTGCATAACCACCCTTGCTGCCGCTGCTGTCACTGCCACTGCTGAGAGGCAGGACGGTCTCTGGGACCCTTCCCTTCCTCCCCCCATTCCCCCGAGGCAGCCACTCGCCTGATTTCTTCCCACAGTACCCTGTTTTGCTGGTTCCTGAACGTGCAGCCTCTCATTGGGCTTAGTGTTCTTGGCTCATCCCAGCTGTGTGTGGTTGTAGTTCGTTCCTTTCTACTGCTGAGTACTAGTCCATTTTATCCAGACTTGCTATTTCTTAAAAAACTAATTAGGCCAAATCCTCTTTGACCACTTGATGCCTGGCCCGGCCCCTGGCCCCAGGTCACTGCATGTTTAGCATGTTTAGCATGGAAACTTCTGGTCCTTTTTTCACACATTGCTAACCTTATCCACATCCTGTAAGAGCATGTGGGCTGCGTGTGTGTCATATGTGTCATGTGCGCGATTGCTTGGAGATTCTCACTGCAAGGCTGTGGAAGGCTCCATGTGTGACCCTGCCACCTGCCTGTAGCGCCTGCACCACTCAGACAAACCGCCCCTCACTGGACCTTGTGTCTGGAGCACGGATGGTGGACCGAGAGGTGGCTCCCTGGGCGAAGTGTCTAGAGTCCTGCCTTCCCCTCAGTGGCAGGGGCTGGGCTGGGGCGCGTCCTGGCTGCCCGTCCCACCATGCTGCATGGCTGTGGGCTAGCGCAGCACCTCTGTGGCCTCAGTTCTGTCGTCTGATTCTCGGGCCGGGTGGAACCTGCGCATTGGGGTGTGGGGGAGGCATGGTGGCGTGTTTGTGCCCGCAAAGTTGGGCTGAGAAAGATGTGTCCTGCCCCTGGCAGACGTGAAACCCTCCAACGTCCTCATCAACCGGCCTCAGTTCTGTCGTCTGATTCTCGGGCCGGGTGGAACCTGCGCATTGGGGTGTGGGGGAGGCATGGTGGCGTGTTTGTGCCCACAAAGGTGGGCTGAGAAAGATGTGTCCTGCCCCTGGCAGACGTGAAACCCTCCAACGTCCTCATCAACAAGGAAGGCCACGTGAAGATGTGTGACTTCGGCATCAGTGGCTACTTGGTGGACTCTGTGGCCAAGACAATGGATGCCGGCTGCAAGCCCTACATGGCTGTGAGTGGTCCCTGTGCCCAGCCCAGGCTCAGGAGAGGACAGGGCCAGGGGAAAGATGTCCAGCCTCGGCCAGTTGGCCATGTCCTCTGTCCATCGGGACAGCCTCCCAGTCTCTGCATTTTCTGCTGCAGGCTGCCCGAGTGGCCCCTTTTTACCTCTGTTAGTAACTGCACCCCTGAAATGCCCCATGTGGGTGATAAGTTGTGTAGACACCCCATATGGAGGAGACTCGTGGTCTGTGCAGGTCCTGCCCCACTCCCTTTGCCCTCCCCTGGGTGGGGGTAGCTGTGAGACAAGGATTAGGCATGACCCCAGCCCTCGCCAGCCTCAGTTTCCTCCTCTGTCACATGGGCAGGTAGGGCAAGATGAGCACTCAGTTTTGGGGTGGGGGTGGCTTGCATATTGGGGAGGGTGTTCTCACCTCACTGGTCCCTCTTGCAGCCCGAGAGAATCAATCCGGAGCTGAACCAGAAGGGCTACAACGTCAAGTCCGACGTCTGGAGTCTTGGCATCACTATGGTACCATCTCGGGCTGGGTCCAGCCCTTGCTGGTCGGGTGGGGCCAGGGTGGGGCCATGTCTGGGGCCGTGAGCTTTTGGGGAGCATATCAAATAGTTTAGGTCCTAGAAAAAAGTGTTTGCTTCAAAATCTGAGAAGAAAATGTGCCATCAAAAATCACCGTCTATTTAAGGGAGTGTTTGTGAGTGACATTATCGCTTCCCTAATTGTTAGGTTTACCCATCATGAAAGATCTGGACATTTTGTGATAAGTCAGCCACTGGACTTCTCCCCCAAACTGTTAGTGCTTGTTGAAAAATCACAGCCGATCCTATATTACGTGAGTTCCTTTCTGGTATGCAAATAATTTAAAAAGCAAAATGGTCAAAACCCTTTCAAAAGTTGTTCACAGCAAGAAGTATGTTGCCTGCAGGGCCCTTGTGCATTTCCGTGGGCTTGGTAGGAAGAGGTGGGTGGGGCTTCTCAGTCCTGCACCTGTGGAGGCTGCAAAGACCCCTAGCTTCAGTGGGGTGGGGGCAGGTGTACTGCCCTGCGGGGCTGAGCTGGGTTGGGGTGCATCTGAAGTCCAGGTGTAGGAATGGGCCTTCAGCCCCTGTTCCTTCTGGAACTGCCTGGCAGAACCCACAACCCTTCCTTTGTCAGGGCTCAGGGAGATGGATAGGTGGAAGTTTGTCTGTTGATTGTGGCACCTGTGTGAAGAATGGAAGGGAGAGATAGGAACACTAGGATGTGTCCCCTCAGCCAGTTCTGGGAAGTTGTGCAGGAGATAAGGGTGCACGGAGGAGTGTCTCCATCATAGCAGCTGCCAGAGTTTGTGAGTCAGTCCAGTGACTTGGCTGTCTGAGTGGTCTTCAGCCCCCACTCTCCATCCCAACCTTTGGGACTAGTAGGATGTGTCCTGTGTGACAGCATTTTCCCTGCCTGGGGGTAGCATTTAGACAAAATCAGTCAGATATATGGTGAGAAGGGGTGTTGGGGTGTTTTCCAACACCAACAACCCATTCTCAGATTCTCCAGACACCCAATCGGGTGTCCTGCAGTTCATTTTGATTCTGGCTCTAACTGCCTGGAGTTAGCGCAAACCCAGAGGTTCAGCGCTCAGTCCCACAAGACTGCCTACTTCACAAGCCAGTCCCAAGTCCCACATCTCCCATACTACAGACTGACCAGCTACAAACTGGGGGTTCCCACGACCCTGCTGTAGTTTGGATAATTTGCTAGAATGGCTCACAAAACTCAGGAAAACACTCTACTTGTATTTACTGGTTTATCATAAAGGACACAACTCAGGGTCAACCAGATGGAAGATATGCAAAGCAAGGGGGCTGTGTGGGGGGTCTGAGGATGTGTTGTGGAGCTCATGTCCTCTTTGGGCAGGCCACCCTCACACGTTCACCAACCCACAAACTCATCAAGCTCCTCCGGGGTTTTTATAGGGCTTAATCTTCAGCCTCCCGCCTTCTGGAGGTTCTAGCCCTGTAATTCCTTGGTTTTTCTGGTGAATGGCCCCACCCTATGTCACCTCATTAGCATAAAATCAGGTGTGATCAAAGGAAGCTCCTTGTAGATAACAAAAGACACTTCTATCAGGCAGGAAATTCCAAGGGTTTTAAGATCTCTATGCCAGGAACAAAAACCAGATATGTTTCTTACTGTGCCACTGGCGTGGAGAAGAGAGTCCAGCGGGTGGGGGGTGGCCCTGGAGATGGGCAGAAGGGCCACCGTTCCAGGCAGGAGGCCAAAAAAGGCCTCTGTGAGGAGGCAAAGGGGACCCTGAGGTAGGTAAGTGACTAGTGTGTGCCTGGGTGGCCGGGTCAGAGGAGATAGGGTGGGAGGGATGGCAAAGAAGTGTCAGTGGAGGGTAGGATCAATGTAGGTGTTTTGTATTTTACTTGATAGTGCTGTTACCATCATCATCATCATCATCATCATCATATAGCTGTAACTTTAATAAAGTGTCTCTGTAGACAATGGGAAAGAATCAAAATCAAAATAATTTTGTCAGAGAGGTAGAATTGGGTGATACTTTCAATTTTCCTTAATACTGTTGATATGCCATTTTTCAATTAAGCTTTTTTCTTTTTGAACTGGAGAGGAATATTTTAAAGTCTGAAGTCAGGTACTATGCCTGCAGATAAGTGTTTTCCAACTCCCAAGTTAGAAAATAAAAAGAACAAGTTTTTATCATATCTACAGACTACACAGAACTGGTTGGATGTCAGAGACCCCACTCGTGAGCACTTACCCTGCTACCTCCTTCTCTCCCTCTGTCATCATTGTTGGGACCCACCATGACCTATTACCTTCTGATGTCTCTGGTGGAACTTTGACAAGTGTGTGCTAAGTACATATTTCAGTTATCAAATTCTGCATAATACACCACCACTCCAGGACCCAGTGCCCTAAACCGACAGTGATTCTTTATTTCTCATGTCTCTGCTGTCGAGGCTGGGCTCAGCTGGATGGTTCTTCTGCTGCGTCTGGCACTGGCTGGGGTCATGCTGGACTGGGCTGGGCTGGATGGTCCAAAAAGACCTTACAGATGCAGAGCTCCTCCATGTGGCCTTTTCCTGTTGGGCTGTGCATTGGGCTTCCTCATGACATAGTGGTGTCAGCATACTTGGAATCCTTTCCTGGTGGCCGGCTTCTGAAAGGGGAGCCCTCTTGAGTGCTAGGCCTGGAACACTGCTGCTACCTCATTGTATTAGAGCGAGTCAGGAGGCTGCCCAGGTGCAAGGGGAGCAGGGCAGGTGTATGGGGGTGGGGTCCACTCTGGAGACCTGCTGCCATGGTGCAGGGTAGCTTTCTCCCACAAGTTACAAAAGTGATGGAAACCCAGTATAAAAACACAGAGGAAAAATAAAGGGAAAATGACCATAATTGTTCTGCTTAACGACACACACCTCTTCTTTCTATTGCCAATGCCAGCATTGTTCATTGTCTTCTAGAATCGCCTTCCAGACTTTTGTATTGCTTTTTTAAAAAACATGTATTTTTTATTTTTCCCTTTTCATTTAGTAGTACATATTGTTCATATTTCTATGAATTGTTACAAACCCCTGTATGCTTGTCCAAAACCTCTGTAAACATCTGTCACCACTTACTCAACCATTCACCTAATGGGCATTTCACTGTTTTTGATTGTTTTCTTGCCATTTGAAACCCTCGGCCATGCGGGGGGAGTGCCTGGTGGAACAGCCAGGCACGACCCTGTGTGGGGGCCACGGCCTTGCTCTCCCACTGTCCTGCGGAGCACCGTGGGAGCCTCTGGGTTGCCTGGCTTATTCCCGCCTACTGCATGCGCCACAGGGCCTGAAAGGAATTACCTAGAAAAGACATGGGGTCATACCTAGGAAGGCTCTTGGCCCCTGATGAACGTTAACCAAGTACTGACCAGGGTAGCGTGTTGCCGGGGTGTCACAGGGGTCCAACCGTCACCGGCTTGGCTGAGGCTCTGGCCCCACAGCAGGGCCCATCCCTGGCACTGGACATTTAGGCTGCTTCTGAATATTTCCTGTGACAGATAACACTGTAATGCACATCTTTTTGGGCACGGGCAGTTTTTATTTTTCATTTTTTGATCTCCTTAGAAAAAAAATGACCAGAAAACTGGTCTCTAGGGTCAAGCCCGTGGCGCACTCAGGAGAGTGCGGTGCTGGGAGCGCAGCGGCGCTCCTGCCGCGGGTTCGGATCCTATATAGGGATGACCGGTGCACTCACAGTGCTCACT
>NW_007728991.1:158745-159793 GCF_000696425.1 Galeopterus variegatus | reverse complement strand
TGACCGGTGCACTCACAGTGCTCACTGGCTGAGTGCCGTGCGGCCGGTCTCAAAAAGGACACACACACACACACACACACACAGACACACACACACACAAACACACAAAAACGGGTCTCTATACTAGGTCAAGGGTGTGGACCCTTATCTGTTTTTCTGATTGTAAATTCTGGTAGCTGCTGGTTCTTTTCTTACAGTGGAGATTCTGAGAGAAGTCACCCAGAATTGGTCCGGCTCTGTCCTGTGAATGCACGCACGCATGCATATACACACGCGTGCACACACACACACACGATTACATACACCCCTGCTGCATTTGTTGCTGGTATCCGCATTTGTGGATATGTCTTGTTTATGTGGCGTGTTTATGTCTTGGCTGGAAAAGGCCTTTAGCCTAATGGGAAGGCCCTTTCTTAGCACAGTCATTAGTGATCTGTTTGGGTGCCAGTTGCCAACACAAAGCGTTTGTTTGAGCTGAGGTCTGTTCCCTTCATTACGGTGATTACGGCCTGTCAGTGAGGGGCCCTGCGCTGCAGCCACGGAATTCTCTCTGCTATTTCAGGCCAGGGCCTGGACTGACCTGATTTGCTTTTTTCATCCCAGCAGTCAAAATCGGAAACCAGAGTTTGTTGTAAGCTAGCCTGTCTCTTCCACAAATGATGTCCTTTCAACTGCAGGCAGGGCATGGGGCTAGGAGCCTGGAGTAGGTGCAGAGACTGGTCGGCCCAATGTCACCTGCAGGGAGGTCCAGGTCCAGCAGCAGAGATGAGGCTGCGCGGGCCATTTGTCTAGGGGGTCAGAGAGAAACAGTGGTGATGGGGCAGAGAGGAGGCAGCCATGGATGTGGGGTGGGGCTGCAGACATCAACTCCTGATGGGCCTGGTGGGCTGTTGCAGAGAGCCAAGCAGCCCATCAGATGTAGGCTGCCTTCGGGGGAGGGAGGTGTGTGAGAATCATTTCATTTCCTCTTTGCCTCCTCTGTAAAATCAACAGCCTAAATAAATGGCAATAGGCACGTAGGCTGTATTGGGGAGACATTAGGGAGGGC
>NW_007728991.1:148667-158382 GCF_000696425.1 Galeopterus variegatus | reverse complement strand
TGGGGCTGCAGACATCAACTCCTGATGGGCCTGGTGGGCTGTTGCAGAGAGCCAAGCAGCCCATCAGATGTAGGCTGCCTTCGGGGGAGGGAGGTGTGTGAGAATCATTTCATTTCCTCTTTGCCTCCTCTGTAAAATCAACAGCCTAAATAAATGGCAATAGGCACGTAGGCTGTATTGGGGAGACATTAGGGAGGGCAGTGGCTTGTGATGATCAGGGACCTGATGACCCATCTAATTAAGGTGCTTTGCCAACTGCTGCCTTGCAAGAAGGCAGCCCACCATTGCCAGCTCCTCAGATTTTGCCAGATCAGCAGGAACCTGGATTCTTATGCAAAATCTTCTGAATTCAGATTGTTTGAAAACCACATGGTCAAACCAGTCACAGCCCTGCACCGGGTCTCTGCTGGCTGGGTCAGAGGAGCTAAATACTGGTGCCCCTGGCCTTCCCTTTGGGTGTGCTCTGATGTGTTAGGGAGGTCACTACAGCAGCCCCTCAGCCCACCTGGAGGCCGAGCTCTGAGATCCCTCTCCCCACATCCCTGGCCTCTGGGTGCAGAGTGTGGGTGCATCTAACGCTGCTGTCCCCACTGCAGATTGAGATGGCCATTCTACGGTTCCCTTACGAGTCCTGGGGAACCCCGTTCCAGCAGCTGAAGCAGGTGGTGGAGGAGCCGTCACCCCAGCTCCCAGCCGATCGTTTCTCCCCTGAGTTTGTGGACTTCACTGCACAGTGGTGAGTCTCTGGCCCTGCTGAGCCCCAACCGGCAGCCCTCCCTCCTGCCCGGGCCAGATCCCAGCTCCTTCCTGGGCCACATCCCCTTCTCCTTTAGCAAATCATAGCATGGTGTCAAAAGACGTAAAGTAGAAATAGTTGGAGTATGAGGAAAATTTGACAAAACTGGTCCTGGTGGGAGATTTTAATACAATCCTTCCAGAAATAGACAGATAAGGTAGACTGCAAAGGAAAAAAAGGCATACGGAGGATTCACATATGTAACAAATGTGCTTTTATTGATGTCTAGAACCAAATTAAAGAATGCACATGGGAGCCTTATGAAAATTCATTGTGTTTGAGGTTACAAAGGAAATAACGAAAAAGGAAAAGGCATTCAGAGAATGTATGTGTTCTCTGAGCATAATTAAATAGAACGAGAAATCAGTAAGTAAGGAGGAAACAGCTAGATGGAAATGAAAAGTAAATTCTTCTAAATAACTCCTGCATTACGAAAGAGATTTCAGAAATAAAATTAAAAACCGAAAGTGAAGACAGTGAGAACATATCAACTTCTGTATGTTGGGGGAAAAGAGATACTCAGAAAAATTCAAAGCCTTTATTTCATTTATTAGAAAGTAAGAAAACTGGGGCCGGCCCTGTGGCTCACTCAGGAGAGTGCGGCGCTGGGAGCGCCGAGGCCGCAGGGTCGGATCCTATATAGGGATGGCTGGTGCGCTCACTGGCTGAGCCGAGGGTTGCGATCCCCTTACCGGTCAAAAAAAAAAAAAAAGAAAACTGAAGACAGATGAGGTCAGCAAACAGTCATTGGTGGGCTTGATCCCCTTTTATTGGCTCCTCGTCTATCCCAGGACCCATGACACGGAGTTTCCTCTGATTGAGGATACCAAGTACGTGGTCATTAGGCAGAGCATTTTGGGTTTTGTTTTGTTTTGTTTTTTGGTGGCTGGCCAGTATGGGGGTTCGAACCCTTGACCTTGGTGTTATCAGCACCATGCTAGGCAGAGCATTTTGGTGTTGGTTTCATGGAAATTCCTAGATTACTATGGAAACAAGGAAACTAAGGCTCTGTAGTTTGCCCCCACGGGTTCTGCTCCACCCTGGGAGGCCCCCTGGACAGTCCTGCCCCTTTTTCCCCACCCCTGGGAGCACGTGTGCCTCACTGCCTGGTCGGGGCGAGCCCAGCCTGGCTTGGCTGGCCTGCAGGGCTAGCCTCACTTCCTGCAGGCTAGCCCGGCCTCAGCTGCCCTGTTCTCTCCTAGCCTGAGGAAGAACCCTGCAGAGCGCATGAGCTACCTGGAGTTGATGGTGAGTGTGGGCTGGGCAGTGGCCGGGTGGGGCTCTCCGGGGAGAGTGCTGAATCCGGGCACACAGATGGGCAGCTCTCTGGCCGGCCCTGCATTACCTCATTTAGGGGCTTAGTCACTCTGTTCACTCACTCACCCACGCATACCTGGCTCCTTCCTTCCTCCTCCAGCCAGGCCATGGTGGAAGGGTGCTCAGGCAGTGCTGTGACAGAAAGGGACAGAAGGACCAAGAGTGGCATCAGGGAAGGCTTCCTGGAGGTGGTGCCATTTGCCCTGAGCCTGGAAGGATGAATAAGGGTTGCCTGCTAATGGAAGGAAGGGTGGAGAGGGCATTCCAAGCAGAACGTCCACCACGGGCAGGGGCCTGGCATATGTGGGGAAAGGGGAGGTGTGTGTGGCCGGAGGGTAACTGCAGGAGGGCCAAGGAGGAGCCATGAATGCTGTCTCTGACAGTTATGGAGGGCTGCCTGGGAACAGAGGTCCTAGGAGGATGAGTAGGAGTTCACCAGGCAGGAGGAGCATGCAGGGGCTGAGGCTGGCCGGGGAGGAGAGGGCGCCTCACCCCACTTCCCTCCACGGTGACTGTGTCTTCTGTCACCCACCAGGAGCACCCTTTCTTCACCTTGCACAAAACCAAGAAGACGGACATTGCTGCCTTCGTGAAGGAGATCCTGGGAGAGGACTCGTAGGGGGCTGGGCCTTGGGCCCCACTCTGGCCCTCCAGAGCCCCACAGCCTCCTCTGCGGGGACAGTGCTTGCCCACCACATCCATAAGCTACTGCCATCTTGGCCCTGGGCGTTCCGGGATGAATTGAGGGGGCTGCTCCTTGCCGGGCTCTGCAATGAATCGTTTGTCCCAAGTGCCAAAGAACCAGACCATTGGGGCTCCCAGCGGGCCCATGTGGACCCCACTAGTGCCTCTACTGCTCCAAGGACCCCAAGTCTCCAGCTGTTGAGACCCTGACTTGGAGGGGCCTGGATGCCCCCTGCCAGATGCTGCTGCCCCTCGCAGAGAAGGCAGCCAGTTCCTGTGTGGACGGGCCGCTCCCTTGGCCCAGCCCTGGATGCTACACAAGTTGTATATTTTTTATCTCTTTGACTGAATGGACTTCGCACACTTTGGCCCAGGGTGGCCACACCTCTGTCCTGGCTTCACTGCAAGGGACACAACAGGGGGGATGGATGAGCCATGTGAATTCCCCCAAGACTCCCACGAGGGAGATGTCATGAGCCGCCCAAGGCCTTCCCCCCAGCACTGGCAAACAGGGCCTCTAAAGGGCACGTGGGTCATCTAGCCCTGCCAGCCACCTCCAGGGGTGTCCTTTCACCTTCACCTTTTTTTTTTTTTTTTTAATTTATCCTCTGTTGATTTTTTCTTTTGCTTTGTGGGTTTAGCTGGTTTTTCTTGCATGGTTTGGAGCTGATCACTTCTCTCCCGCCCCCTCGTGTACCAGCAGGCTGATCCTTGTCCTGCTCAGGCTGGGGTGTAGGGGGGATGGGCCCAAGGTCTCCGCTTGGAGAGGTGCCCAGGGGGAGCCATCTAGCTCACTTGCCTCGGGGACTGGCTCGATGGGAGCCGTGGATTTGCTTTGGTG
This sequence comes from Galeopterus variegatus, assembly GCF_000696425.1. Classification (NCBI taxonomy): domain Eukaryota; kingdom Metazoa; phylum Chordata; class Mammalia; order Dermoptera; family Cynocephalidae; genus Galeopterus; species Galeopterus variegatus. The sequence goes on along the minus strand of NW_007728991.1, from coordinate 154,744 downwards.
GTGTTAAAAAAAAAAAAAGAAAATATATTTTTTTGAAGAAAGGACTGCCCATCCTGGGTCCTTTCTCTAATAGGTTGGGGCAGTCCTTGGTTGTTGTTTTAATTTAAAAAAAAAAAAGTGGGATAAAAGTTTGTGTGAGACTGTGTATGACAGCGACGAGCCCCACTGTGTCCCCTAGAAGGACTCCTCACCTCTGAGCCAGAACTAGGCTGGGTGATCAGGGGAGGGTCCGGCTGACCCACCAGGCCTTGCTCTTGACAGCCCCTTTTACATATGAGGACACTGAGGCTCCCAGAGATCTGTGATGAGGTGCTTCATTCTGTGACCATCCAGGTACCAGGCTCTGCTGGACAGAGCCGCAGACACACAGGCCCAGTCCCCTCATTGATGGTGTTATGCTATTCCTGGTTTACAGATGAGAAAACAGGCCCAGAGAGCTGAAGTGATTTGCCCAAAGCCACACAGCTTGTAAGATGGAGAAACTCACTGGGGAGGTATTGGCCCCTGGGGAAGGCTTGGAGGGAGTGGGGGCAGCTTGACAAAGGCTCCTTTGCCAGAGTCCATTCTGGCGCTGCAGTCCTGGACGTGTGGGCTGGGGCAGAAACCCTACTTCATCTGACTCCAGCAGAAGGGCATTTACAAGTGTGGGTGGCTCAGGCATCACTGGATTCAGGAGTTCGGTTAATGTCCTGAAGGGCTCGTGCCCACCTTAGCTCTGTTTTTCTCTGTCTCAGTTTCATGCTGCTCATGCGGCAGGTCAGGCCCAGTGGCTCCCACCAGCTCAGCACATGGCCCAGAGCGCCACCTGAGGTCCCAGGGCTGGCTCTTATTGGCTGGGTCACATGCTCATCCCATACCAGGAGGATGGAGTGTGATTGGGCAGACCCAGATCACACCTTGGGGGAATCGGCCACCACATCTCAAGGTGTCAGAGCGGGGCATCCACAGTCCTCCAAGGAAAGTTAGGGTGCGTTCCCAAGAGGAGGGCACGGGTCCCACGGGTATGTCCGTCCTCCGCCTCCATCTACCCCACTTGCCCTTCTCCGGCCTACTGTGGAACAGGCCTCTGGCCATCAGCCTTTCCCTGGCACAGCAGCACTTCACAGTTTCAGGGAGTGTTTGCCCCTCCTGCTCTCCTCCAATCTCCAAGGCTCGCGCTCACCTCCGGGCCTTGGCTGAACTGGACTCTGCGTGGAACAGGCCACCTGCCCATCTTCCTGTGGCTCATCCCTCTCGCCATTCTGCCTCCTATGTCACCTCCTCAGGGAGGCCTTCGAGGACCACGCTGGCTAAAACGGCACAGGCATTCAAGCTCATTACCCAGCTTCATCTGGGCAGGTCTGATCTGTCACTGTTGTACGCCTGTGCCCGGGACGCCGCCAGCACCCAGAGGCGCTCCCTTGACCTCTGCTGAATGAGTGCACAAAGTGGCAGGGAGGCAGGGGACGAATCCCGGGCCGACTTCCAGGGGCGGGCCCCGGTCGCCTCCGCCTGCAGCCACCAGGAGGCGGCAGAGCCCGGGCTGCGAGCGCAGCCCCCTGGAGCCCCTCCCAGCCTCGGAGCGCCCCGTGCACTTGGCATGGCCGGGCTCGCACCCCTGCCAGCCCAGGGTGCGCCACAGCCCTGCTGCTGGCGGCGTAGGCAGGCGGGCTCGGAGGTTTGGGGCTGACTAGGGTGACAGGGCAGGAGGCCTGAGTCACACAGGTTCTCATGGTGCACAAGCCCCTACAGCTGGCAAATCACGCTACAGCTTTCAGAGAGCCCTACAGTTTACAAAGCACTTGGCAGCTTACCAAACACGGTTTACAAAGTCGTTTACGGTTTGCAACTCCCTACAGGGTTACAAAGCACTTTATAGTTTCCGGTTTGCCAAGCACTGGCTAGATTAGACAGCACTTTACAGTTTGCAGCTTCCTCCACACATTACTGCAAGCACTAGTCATTTACAGGTTCCGTTACCATTTATGGGACCCTTCAGCTTTTATAAAGGGTGTCCAGACCTCAAAGTGGGGGAGCCAGTGTGCAAATCATGCTGGCATTTACAAATCACAGGGCCAGTCCCAGGCCCTGGACAGTGAATCCAACCCATGCTCTCAGTGAGGGTCTCCCCCACTGTACTATTTGCCCCAAGTGGCAGAGCCCAGTCTTCCCTGCTGCCAGGCCCTGAGGTGGGGGTCATGGGGATAGGGACTAGCCTAAGCCCCTTTGCTGAGGCCGGATGTTTCCATTTCCCATCAGGCAGCAGGGTCAGGGCAGGCGCCTCACCCAGACCCGGGATTAATACGTCTCTCTGGACTGACAGACAGGTGGCAAAAGCATGTGGACTTTCTGTTTCAATTACAGCCGTGAGAGCCTCCTCATCAAGCAGCATTAAAAATGCAGGGAAAAAAAAAATGTAGCAAACAGGCCTTTTCAGGAGCAGGGAGGCTGCCTCTGAGGGACGATTTGGCGGATTCCCTTCTGGGGGATGGTGGTCAGGGCAAGCGGCCATCCTTGTTAAATACCAGCTGTGCCTCTTCTCCTCAGAGCCCTGCTGTGGCTCCCAGCTCCCCTGGTCGGGGCCTCCCACTAAGCCCCACACCCGACGGCCCTCCCTGGCCTCTGCCCACTCTGCCCCTCTCTCTGCCGTGCAGCCACATGGCGCCCCCACATGCCAAGCCTGGACCTGCCTCAGGGCCTTTGCCCTAGCTGTCCTCTGCCCAGAATGCTCTCCCCCAGGGTGTTCTCTGCTCAGAATGTCTCTGCTCCAACACTGCCTCTTCAGAGAGGCCTCCCTGACTACCCTGGTCCTACCATATTTTCTTCATATTTATTTATTTGCATTCTTGTCCACTGTCTCCCCAGTACACTGAGAGGGGTCTGTCTTGCTCAGAGCCTGGCTCAGATGAGGGTCGGGTGATGGCAGAGGAAACAGGGCAGGTGCAGGGAAGTTGCCTCCAGCCCCAAGGCCGAGCTCAGGAACCAGGCAGTGGGGCCCAGAGAGCATGCCCCAACCATGCCAAGTCTCGGCCTAATCACTGGGGGGTCAGCAGTCTTGGGAGGGCTCCAGGAGCAAGTCAGCCCCTCATTGTACTGATTGAGGACTCTGCACCTCAGAGAAGGGAAGGGAAGGGACGCGCTCAAGGCCAGACAGCAGGCAGCGCCAAAGCTGGGAACTGAATGTCCAAGGTGGCACCTGCCCCCACAACAGCTGCCAGGCTCTGCTTCCGAGGGCAGGGTCCAGGGAAGGCCTGTGTGGCCACCTGGCAGCTGTGGACGTCCCCACCACAGTCCCAGGAATTGTGATTAAGGTCCCGCCCCCTCCAGTTTTTAAACTTGTCTGGGTAACTTTTAGGGAAGAGGGAAGGGGCCAGCAAGCTGCTGCCACCCCAGCTTTATCTCAGGCTCTTTACCAGGCTTCTTTGTGGGCAGGAGCATTGGCTGGGCAAGGAGGGCCAGAGTCACCGCATCTCCCAGCAGGGACTTCACAGCATCTGACCAAGCCTCCATCTGATGCACGCATCCCTCCCTGGCCACACCCCCACCAGGGCCTGCTGACCTCTGCTTGCATACTTCCCCCGATGGGGAGCTCACTCCCACTGGGACGAGCTTCCTGGAAGGATCTGAGATCCATCTCCATGTCCTTGTTCTACTTCCTGAGGCCTGGGATGTGAGGGCCCCATGTGTAAACTCTGGCACACTCTAAATGCTCATTTTTTTGCCTCCTGTGAAAGCTTTTGCAAATCCTTTTGGAAACCAGGTGGGAGGGTCTATATATACATCAGCTGTGCTATGCTTATTGGAGCTGGTTTATCTTCACGCCCAGGGCAGCCGGGTTCTCCTGGAGGATACAAAGTCTCTACCAGGCTCTGGCCCTACCTGAGCCCAACCAGAGAGTGAGGCAGAGACAGAGGGAGCCCAGGAACCCAGATGTCTTGCGCCTCACTCCCTACCCCTGGCCGAGGCTCTGCCATACCCCAAGTGAGCCACCTGCCAGGCCAGGTTTAGCTGCAGCCACCCCCTCTGGCCTCACAGAAGCCGTGGGCTGCTCTATTCCTGTTCTGGGCCAGCACTGGGGGGGACTAGGGCTGGGGAAGGCCTGGGGAGGCAGCAGCAGCTGAAGTCTCTGGTTGGGGATGGGGAAGTTGCTCTGTGCACCTGCCCAAGAAGTTCTTTCCTTCCCTGGCTTCCGAACCCTCCATGGCTCCTTACTATTGCCCACGACATCCAGGGGAAAGGAGGCGCAGCATGGACTCTCTACAGCAGGTCCTTGTCTGGGTTGTTCTCTGCAGGGTGTGGCACGTGGTAGGTGTTACCTGAGCACCTACTGTGTGCCAGGCAGTGCTCCTGAACTGGAGCTAGAGCAGGGCTGAGACAGACCTGGGCCTGTGTGTGAGGGCATCGAGGCAAGAAGCAAACTCACAAGTGCTGCAGCCGCACTGGCTGCCTTCCCATCAGCACTCCCCGAGGAGACAGGGCGATCAAATTTAAATTAATTAGTTAAGTCGTTTAAACTAATTAAGCTTAATTACAACCAAGTGATTAAATTTGATTAATTACATTATTTAAATTTGACTTGAGAAGCCCCTGAGGCAGGAGGGGATTTGGTGCCACTGGAGAGAATGAGGGGTCGGAGGGCAGGTGGCACAGCAGAGGCCAGACTCCATCCCAGGGCATCGGGCAGTTGTTGGAGGGCTTTGTGTGGGGGAGAGATGTCATCTGATTTACATGGAGAACAAACAAGATCATGTCATCTGCAACGTCCTCCTCTCTTCCAGGTGGACGCCCCCTTTTTGCCTTCAAAGCCCCGCTCCAGGGTTTGTCCTGCCCCAACCCCACCGTCCCCAGCTCTTGGGTCAGACAGCTCTGAGTTCAACTCTCTCGCCCAGGTTGTGTGACATTGAAGATGTCACAGCACCTCTCTGAGGCTTGGTTTCCTTGTCTGCAAATTGGGGCACCTAACACTGATCTTGTAGGATTGCCGGTGGTTTCAAAGAAACGCTAGAGAATGCAAAGGCTCATCAAGGGCTGGCACAAAGAAGGTGCTCAATTAATGAACTTGTCCCTCTGGTCCCTGCCCCCACTGCCCCCTCTTGGGCCAGGCCCAAGTTCACTCTTCTTCCCACAGTTGCCCTTAAACCATAACCTTTCCCCCGTGGGTCCCCCAAGGATGCACGTCCATGGCTGAACTGGGCTTGCCCTTTAAACCTTGGCCTCAGTGACTGGAGGTGTCTCTCCTAGGACTAAGATTTCACAGGCTGCTCTGGCCCATCCTGGGGTTCTCGAGCCAGGGCAGAGCCGAGCTGGGCTCCCAGACTCTTTCAGAGCTTTTCTTCTCTATGTGTGACTTTCATTGAGTCACACATCTCTCAAGTCTGTTTGGTTGGTTGTAAAACGGAGCAGAGAAGCCCCAGCCCAGCCTGCCTCTTCGGGTGGTTTCAATGAGTCTCTGGGAAAAGGCTGGGGCAGGGGGCCAGGCATGGGTGGATGGAGGACCAAAGTCACGCCTGCAGCCCCTGCCTCCCACCACGTTCTCACTCCTGTCTTGCTGACAGGAATTCCCTACAGAATTCTTGGTTGTAAGTGACAGAAAGTGACTCTGTCCACCACAGGGGGAGGAGGAATGTCTTGGCTCAATCTCAGGGCTTACACACTGAACAGGAGAACTTCCAGGGGCCCAGCGGGCTCCACGGGCCTGGGCATCCGGGATAATCTGGCCAGGACTCTGCTGTGGCTGTGGCCCCAGATGTCAGGCTTCAGAGTGCCAGGCAGGAGAGGCCTAGTGACCAAACCAAAGGCCTATGGACCAAAGTCTGGTCCTTTCAGGTTCTGCAGTGTGACATGGGACACTGCCCACCCAGAACTCTACATAGGGGGTTCCTTTCCAAATAAGAAGGGGTTTGGGTGCAGGACAGCCACCGACCCCAGCACCCACGTTCACTACACCCTCCTTTCCTGCCAGCAAACCCCTACTCATTCCTCAGACTCGCTTCCTCTGGCCCTGCCTTTGTGAGGTCTTTCCTTTTTCCACCAAAAGGGGGGTGCTACCTACAGCAGGTGCGGTGGCGCCTGCCCAGGCCCAGGAGCCCCGGAGGACG
>NW_007728991.1:145955-147936 GCF_000696425.1 Galeopterus variegatus | reverse complement strand
AACCCCTACTCATTCCTCAGACTCGCTTCCTCTGGCCCTGCCTTTGTGAGGTCTTTCCTTTTTCCACCAAAAGGGGGGTGCTACCTACAGCAGGTGCGGTGGCGCCTGCCCAGGCCCAGGAGCCCCAGAGGACGTGGCTACCCGACTCCCCAGTCACGCAGCTGTGCCCAGGAGCTTTCTCCAGTGCTGCTGGCGTGGAGCAGGGCAGGCCAGCTGCGGGGCCGGCGTTCCTCAGGAGCTTCCTCAAGCAAGAGAGGGGACGTGGGGGTACGTGCTGCAAGTCTCCCAGGCTTTCCCAGCAGCATGGAGCTCCCCTCGTCCCCCAGGACCAACTCTGTCAACAACGCACCCTTTATTGGCTCCTTCCCTTCCCTGTCTCCCTTTTCCACTTCCCTGTGGGTCTGTCCCGGGATTTACTTGCACCCAAATCCTTCTCTCATTGAATGTAAGAGGAGTGGGAAGACCTAAGGAGACAGCACCTTGTGATGGGGAGTTAGGAGCTGTCTGACAAGTGCTCAGTAAGTGACACTGATGTTGTGGCCTGGATCCTCGCTGGCTCCCCGTGGGGTCTGGGGTCCACTTCCCCGGGTCCTCTCACAGCTTTATACTTGCCTGCAGCATTGCTGCTCCCCTCTCCCACCCATCCTGGCCCCTCCACATGAGCTGCGTGACCTTGGGGAAGTCACTGCACCTCCCTGATTGTCTACATTCTCAGCCCCATGTGCTGGGACCTGCCACCTTCTCAGGGCAAATGCCAGCATGGTATACTGGGCAACCGGATCCCAGGTCTTGTGGTGTCTGCCAGAAATCTATGAGAGGCAGGAGATGAAGGCTGGGGGGTGGGGGTGCCTGGCTCAGGGTCCCAGGAACAAAGACTGGTGGCCTGGGGATGCTGCACTTCTGGTCAGAGGTCCCAGGAGAGTGTTCGTGGGGCTGTCAGTTGTTCATCTTGTTGGGCCAAGACGTGAGGGTGGGCGAGATTGACAGGTGGGGGCCTCACAAAGGGCCTTGAAGGCTGCTGTTGTGAGTCTGCGACCCCCTTGTGTGGAGCACTGTTGGTGCCTCGCCCAGAGCCTGCAGACCTTCTCACTGGGACCACATTCCTAACCCCCCACCTGCTCTGTGCTCTGCTGCTAACTAACCCTTGCATCGTTCTTGATGGCTGCTTAGCGTTGCCGAGACAATTGCTGTGGTCGGATGTAGATAACCCTGACGTGAACATCCTTTGTGCAGGCAGCTTCTTTGGCATTTCAGATTTCGGATGATTTCCTAGGCACGATTCCCAGAAGAGGAGTGGGGTGAAGACGGACAAAGTTGCCTGCAAAGGCCATGGTCTGTACAGCCAAATGGCTTCCTGGCCCAGCTCTGCCAATTTACCTGTCACCTGCAGAGCTTGGGAGAAACCTTTGCCCCGCCGGAAGGGTGGGCTAGTTTGGTTTAATCTTCCTTTCCCAGATTTTTTAAGTACTGTAGAAGATATTAAGCAATTTAAAAAAAAAATTTACCTATAGTCTCACCTGCCAGCATTACTTATGGCTACCAATTTGATTTATATCCTTACAGCCGTTTTTCCTACACATACATTTTTTATCATGTGAAAATTTGCATACACAAGCCTTTTATTATGAAAAGTTCAAACATACACAAAAGCAGAGTAACGTACTGAGGCTTCGGGAACCTACCACCCCCTTCAACAGTGATCAATGCACGGTCTTATCTTTACCCTCACTCACTTTTCCTCCCAAATTATTTGGACTTTCACTTAATTCATCTCAGACATCATATAACTTAATCCACAAATGTTCCAGAGTGTGTTTCTGGAAGACTTGGACTTAAAAAATGACAATATCATTACATAATATTTACACACGTAACAATAGTTTCTTAATAACAGAAAATACCCAGTCTCTGTTCACATTTCTAATTATCACCTAAAAGTCAAAATTAACAAAAGAATAGTTTTTTTTTTTTTTTTTTTTTT
>NW_007728991.1:140835-144894 GCF_000696425.1 Galeopterus variegatus | reverse complement strand
GTTGCTCCCGCGCCTCGCTCAGCCAGTGAGCGGGAACCGGTCTGTATGTGGGATCCGAACCCTCGGGCGGGAGCGCTACCAAAAGAATAGTTTGAACCAGGAGCTGAACAAGTGCCCACGTCTGGACTGGCTGATGCATCTCCGTGGTGTCTTTCATCTGGTGGTTACCCTTCTGTGTTTTCTTTCTTGTAATTTATTTGTTGAGGAAACTAGGTTTTTAGATTGTAAAGTTTCCTATAGTCTCTGTGTATCCTGCAAATTGGTAGCTGGGTGTAAGGATTTGATCAGATTCAGGGTGGACCTTTTTTGGGGGGGGAAGAACACTTTGTAGAGAGTTCTGTGTTCCTCTTTCAGGAGGCACAGTGTCCTGTTGTCTCTTTGTGGTGTTAGCAGCTGCTGAGGCTCAATGCCTGGATTTATTAATTTATTAGTCATGCAAATAAATTTAAAATAAATTAGTGGCTACAAAATGGTGATATTCTGATTCTATCGTTCCTTCTTCATTTATTAGCTGAAATGTTTCTATAGAGAAAAACTCCCCATCAGCCAAACTTCTACTAATCAGTTACCCGGTGGCACAGTTTGTAAAGGAAAGGCAGGATGTATGCTTGACCTGGTCCTTCTAGCAGTTTTCTAAATTAAATTATTCTTCCATTGGTGATCAAATAGAGATTGGAGATCAAAAAAAGACACTAAGAACTCATGAAGTCAAAGATAGCTTATGTGTTTTAATTGATTGTGATAATTACTTTCACTGAGGCTCACATTATCCCATCTTTCAAGTTGGCTCCCGCGTCCTTTGGACATGACCCTAGTGGTCCTTGAGAGTGCACTTGCTCTCTGGTTTGGTGAGATATTACAAGTTCATCTTACACATTTCCTGCTCTAGACCTGGAGTCAGCTGTTACTCCAAGAAGCCCTAGGTCCTTTTAGTGAGAAATGGTATTTAGAAACCACAGTCTGGGTGCTGGGGTACACAGCGCTGCTGCATCGGTCATTGTTTCTGTGTCATTAATTCACACTAATATCTCTGACTCAAATTTAGGACTACAGTGCTTTTACTTAACTTCTGTCCTCTATCTCTGTCTCCCCGTCTCTAGGCAAGAATCTGGTTCTCAGTGATGCTGGATTAGTAGAGTCAGAGAACCATTTGCTTGGGCACTGTACAGGCACAACAATATCAGAATAATAATGTTACCACCAGTGACAACAATGCAATGACTGAAAACAATTTAAAACAATTTTTGCCTGCATTTCTTTTTGTCTTTATGGTATATTTCACTAGAGATGTACAGTTAAATTATGATATTTTCAAGTTCCTCTCTGTGGTGGCAAAACAGGTTCATTTGTTTTCTTTTGTTTTCAATGTTTAGGGAATTTGTAAAAATTTTGTTTTTTAACTATATAAAAATACTTACATAGTTGTAAAATCAAATCTACAAAGTGAATTATATTCAGAGAAGCCTAGCTTCCATCCCTGTCTGTTCCACCCTGTCTCTCCTCTTCCCCGTATGTAACCACTAAAAACATACATGTTTTATCCTTCATGGCAGTTGTAAAACAGGGGGACTCAGGACCACTTCAGCCAACAGAGTGTGACAGGAGTGATGCTCAGGAGTTTCTGAGCTGGGTTGTAAAGGGCCGTGGAGTCTCCACCCAGCTCACTTGGAACACTCATGTTTGGAACCTCCTGAGCCACCACGTCAAGGAGTCCGACCACTCCGTGACCCCTTTGTTGGAGAGGGCAGGTGTAGGCACATGAGCCACGGTCCCATAAGCTCAGCCCTCCAGCTGTCCCCACCAAACGCTGGTTATGTGAGTGAAGCCGTCACGGATCCTCCAGATCAGTTTATCCTCCAACTGGATGCCAGCGAGTGACCTCCACGTGTGCCATGTGCGAAAGAAGAACCAGCCAGCCAGCCCTGTCTGAACTCCTGACCCACAAAATCATTTACATGATAAAGTAATTGTTCAAGCCAGTCAGTAGGATCATCTGTTATGTTGCAATAATCAGCACATCCTTTCCTTTTTCATTTTTAACATACGCTGCTTTATTTTATTTATTTTTTAAGTTTTTGTTTTTTTTTGTGACCGGTAAGGGGATCGCAACGCTTGGCTTGGTGTTGCCCGCACCGCGCTCAGCCAGTGAGCAAACCGGCCATCCTTATATAGGATCTGAACCCACGGCCTTGGTGCTCCCAGCGCCACTGTGCTCCCAGCACCGCACTCTCCCCAGTGAGCCACGGGGCCGGCCCAACATACGCTGCTTTATATATGTGTGGATAAGTGGTAGCTTACAATGTTGACCTTTCTGCACCGCGTGCTTTTCACCAAGCCAAACGTTCTGGCTATCCACTTGAGAGTGATTTGAAGCATAGAGCTGGATTTTGCTTTGTTAGCCAATGTTAACATCTTTTTCTTCTATTAGTAGGTGAGTTAAGACTGTATAATCAGAGCTGGCCCCTTTGTGCAGTCATTTAGTGTGGTGCTGATAACACCAAGTTCCGGGGTTCTATCCCTGCACTGGCCAGCTGCCTGCCCCTGCCAAAGACCATATAATCAATACGCTTAGCCTCAGTTCTGTCATATTGTGTTATATTACATTTACACCTATGTCTTTAAAAAAAATTCTTCCTTTGTTTTTTTGATGGCCAGCCAGTAACAGGGATCGAACCCTGGACCTCAGTGTTATCCACACCACACTCCAACCAGCTGAGCTGACTGGCCAGTCCCCCCACTAACACCGCCACCCACCACCCCATGTAAGTCTTTTAAACAGTCTTTCAATATGGTTTTGATTTTTCCTCTACCTATTTTATTATATTTTTTGGTACTTAAGAAGATCCATATTTTTGTTCACATGGTTACCTTTATAGTCATATCTTCGTGTAATACTTTTCGTCTCCTCTCTGTTTTTTGTCTCTTGTTTCCCACCATGAGCAATATTGAAATTTGCTACTATCCTCTCCCTTCTCCTTTCTCTCCCGCAGCATCTAATTTGAATTAATCTCCTTTACTCCCAGATATTAGCTATCAGGCAATCAACAAGCTTATTCTACTTTTCCCATGTTCTTACCACTTCCCTCAAATATTTGAGAGCTGTACTGTGTCCTACTACACTTTGTCCCCTACAGTGGTTATTTGGCCCTAGCTGTACAAGTAACCGTATATTCTATATGTTTCATTCTCACCATCAGCCCTGATGATTATGCTTCTCTCATCATTTTGGTTGTCTGAAGCTTGTTTTCTAATAGGGTTCTCCAAAGTCACTCACGAAAGTAATATTCTTGGAGTTATTGCATGTTAATGACAGTTTATGGCCCTTACACTTGAAAGTTAATTGGCTAGGCGTATACCTTCCTTGAATAGTAATTTACCCCTGAATATTGCAGATATTCTACTTCCTTGCCTTCTGTTATGAAGTGTGGATGTAGCTAAGTCTGATGACAATCCGATTTTCCTGATCCGTGACTTGATCTTTTCCTGGATTCTAAATGGTGTCCATAGAATATGTCATAGAATGTGACTCTCTGTTGGATGTTCTGGATCAGATTTTCAGGATCACGATGTTGTTTCAAGTTTTTATTTATTTCAGGAAAGTGTTTCTGAATTATAGTGCTTAGTCTTTGTGGTTCCCTAGCTTTGGTTTTCTTCAGCTACCACCGTCATACACATGTTAGACGGTTTGCCTGTCCCCTGCCTGCGTAGTCACTTTCTTTTTTTGTTTTGTTTGTTTTACATTTTAAAACCATTTCGTCTTCCAACTCTCTTAAGGCATCATCTGTTGTGTTTAGTGGGTCAGAATCACTTTTCTAACTTCATGGCTCAACAGTTTCCTCTTCTGTTTTTTCTATGAAGTTTTTAAAAAATGGGGTCTTCAGAGTGCAAGGTCAAGAGTTTCAATCCCCATACTGGCCAGCCACAAAAAAAAGAAAAAAAAAATATGGTCTCGTGTTCCGTTCCCCTCTTTCCTTTTTATGTAGGCCTCCTACTCTCTCTCTCTCTTTCTCTCCTTCCTTCCTTCCTTCCTTCCTTCCTTCCTTCCTTCCTTCCTTCCTT
>NW_007728991.1:138232-140825 GCF_000696425.1 Galeopterus variegatus | reverse complement strand
TTCCTTCCTTCCTTCCTTCCTTCCTTCCTTCCTTCCTTCCTTCCTTCCTTCCTTCCTAGTTGTTCATTTCTATTGCTTCTGTTCTGCCCAATTTCGATTCTACTCTCAGCAAATTCTTCTCAGTGTGACTCCTGCCCTGGAAGAGAGTTTTGGTTTCAAGACTTCACGGGGCCTGAACTCGCGCTGCAGCTTCACTGTGTACCTCCTACAATTACCCACACATGGGGTGTGTAGCAAGCCCTCCAGTTTCAGCAATGCAGGTCCCTTCCAGCCAGAAACAGTTAAGACCCTATGTGCCTCCTCTGGCTCCTTTTTTTCTCTGCTGGGGTGATCTTGGAAGACGCAGCTGCATCTCAGATAGAGGGAGCCTGGATCTCTGAGTCCTGGATCCCCCGTCAGTCCACATCAGATCAGGTGTGAGCAGAAAGTAAACATGTGTAGTGGTAAGTCATTGAGCATTTGGAGTTTCTTTGTCAATACAGCCTGTCCTATCGTGACTTACACAGAAAGAGAAATGCTGCCATTGCAGACTCCTGGAATAGGTGGCACTGTCTTAGTAGTACAGTGGCAGATGGCCAGGAAACCGATATCAGAGAATGGAAAGACAGGCTCCACGTGAGCCGAGGTGAACCATTTGGTAAAGCTGTCTCCCATGACAATTGGGGAGGCAACCCAAGCGGCTCCCGACTTGATATATCTAGAGGAAGAGGTTGGAAGAGAGGACGATAGTGGTGTTTGTTCACGATTATTAGCTGCATTTGGCAAGGAGCAAAGAAAGAAATCATCTCAGAGAAGAGTCGACAGGAGTTGGGATAAGTCAAAAATTCAGGACAAAGCAGGACCGAAAAGTTCAGTAGCTTCTAGACTTCTGACAGTGAGAGATGGTACTTACAAAATCTTTGAGCAATAAGCCTCTCACTGGATTGAGGTGTCTCAGGGTAAATATTAGGTTCCAGGGTGGCCTTCCTGCCTGTTGTTCCAGTAGACTCAGTCACTCAATTGAGAGAAAGAGGCCATAGTGATAAAGCCAGGGCATGTGGGTGAGAGTTGCTCCCTGTAAGGGAGTTTGGGTGTAGGAACTGGCACGTAGAACAGATCGGGGGCGACTAAATCAGCATCCTACTGGGTTTTTAAAAAGAATATGATTCCAATGAAATCCCAAGCCTGGCCTACAAAAGCCTTTGATGACTTGAGACTTAAAATGTGCTCAAATGACATGAGGGCATCACCCTTGTAGGGGACAGGAAGGAGGCTGTGGGAAATCTCACTCCAGATATGGCCGAGAAGGAAAGGGAAACAGGCAGAAACCCCCAAAAGGCAGAATGAGGGACCTTGGAGGACACTGGACAAGGGAGTTCCTCCCAGAGGGAAGCATCAGGGTCTAATTAAAGAAACGCTCTCACCCTCAAGGTAGGGGCTGCCAAAGTGTGCCTGGTGGGGTCCCCACGTTGCTATGGATTTTGAAATGTCTAGACAGGTTCCAAATGAGAACGATTCTTGTGGCTGTCTGGTCCCTGTTCCATCGTGGTGCGTTGGAGGTGTGCGGAGAGGAGTAAAAACTTTAAAAAGTACTTTAAAAAACTGTTAAAAAGTCAGCTTTATTGAGACAGAATTGACAGACAATAAAATTCGTCAATTTGAAGTGACAGTGTGATAAATGTAGACAGCAGGGTAGCCACCAGCACAGTCAAGAGACAGGACACTTCCTTCACCACGCAGAGCAAACTCCCGCCCACTTGCGCCGACATCCCTTCCCAGCCCACCCCTGGCAAACACCAATCTCTGTTCCATCGTGATAGCTTTACCCTTTCCAGGATGCTATATAAATGGAATCATACCATATGTAGCCTTTTGTGTCTAGCTTCCTTCTCTCAACATAATGCTTTTGAGATTGATCCAAAAGTTCATTTTTTGCTGGTCATGATCCACTGACCAGCTGGTGGGCACTTGGGTCGTTTCCAGTTTTGGGCTGTTGTGAACAGAGATGCTGTGAACATTCGTGTGCAAGTTTTTGTGGTCACGTGTTTTAATTTCTCTTGGGTAAATATCTAAGAATAGAATTTCTGGCTTGTGTGATAAGTGTATGTTTAACTTTAGAAGAAACTCCTGAAATGTTTTCCAAAGTGGCTGTGCCATTTTGTCCTACAATCAGCAATTTATCAGAGGTGTTGCCTGCTTTTTAATTCAACTAGTCTAGCATCAATAATTTCCTACTTAAGTAAACATTCTTCTGGAATGTGACTTCAGTGGTGTTGATGATTCGGACCATCGCCCAGGGTTTAACAGCTGGATCACTTTTTTTTTTTGTCTTTTTTCCATGTCCGGCACCGGATCGCAACCCTCAGTGTTGCCCCCGTACCGGACCGGGGACCGGCAACGGGATCGCAAGCCTCGGTGTTGCTCCCGCACCTCGCTCAGCCAGTGAGCGGGAGCCGGTCTGTATGTGGGATCCGAACCCTTGGACGGGAGCGCCGCTGCGCTTCCCAAGCGGCGCACTATCCAGTGCGCCACCGGGCCGACCCTTAATTATTATTCTTTGGATGTAAGCATTAATTGCAATAAATTTCCCTCTTAGTACAGCTTTTGCAGTGTT